>NC_056733.1:809910770-809945770 GCF_019279795.1 Protopterus annectens | reverse complement strand
GATAATATTTTTAAGTGCAGGAGTATTGTCCGGATTATAGAAGGTTTTATAGGCCATAATCAGTTGGTTATACTGGATTAGGCTGGGTAGTTCAAGCCACCCAAGCTGATTTAGATTGATGCAATGATGTGTCCTAAAAGGCAGCCCAGTGGCAAACCTGGCAATGTGGTTGTATCAAATTGAGAGTTTGTTAAGGACAGTCTTGTTTAAATTCGAGAGTAGAGGGGATGCATACAGAAGGGTTGAAAGAAGGTGAGAGTGAGCTATGGCAATTTTAGCTGAAGGGGTTAGGAAGGCTTTTATTCTGTAAAGTGACCCTAGTTTTTTATTGATGGTTTTGATAGTTTGGTTATCATGTAGGTCAAATTTTAGATTATTGTCTATGATGACACCTAATAGTTTTGTAGATGAGTCAGGGGAGATTATTGTGCCATCATTTGATTTTATGGTAAAGGTGAAAGCGGTAGACCTACGTGTTGGTGAAAATAACAGCATTTTAGTTTTTTTGGGATTTAGGATCAGACGATGTTCAGAAAGCCAGTTTTCTATTGTATTAAAGGTGGTCTGGGTAGCTGACCATAACTCTACTGGAGATGTGGCTGAGCAAATCAGAGTAGAGTCATCAGCATATTCGATACAGCTGACTTTTGGGATGACAGTATAAAGGTCGTTAATGAAGATGGAGAACAGCAAGAGCCCTAGTATAGAGCCTTGTGGTACTCCAAGGGTGTTAGGTAGAAGGTTAGAGAGTTTGTTCTGCCAGAGGACAGCCTGCTGTTGACCATTCAGGTAGGATTGAAACCACTGGAGGGCTCCAGTATCTAGACAGAATGTTTGCAGGGTGTGAATTAAAAGTTGGTGATCAACCATATCGAATGCCTTGGAAAGATCCAGAAAGAGGGCTGAGGGTATATAATTATTGTTGTGATTATGGTTTATGGTGTCAGTAAAGGCTAGGAGGGCTGAACTAGTGTTGTGATGAGGACGGAAGCCATGCTGAGTGTCTGCCATAAGGCGATTTTGGATTAGGTGGTGCATGAGTTGTCTATGAATACATTTTTCCATAATCTTTGCAAGTAGAGAGAGTGTAGCTATTGGCCTATAATTGAAGAATTCAGTAGAGCTGCCTCCTTTGTGAAGTGGGATGACATAGGATATTTTCCAGATGGTGGGAATTTTAGCTTCTACTATGGGCGATTGATTAGTATTGAGATGGGGTAAGCAATAGCATCAGCTGATTTTTGTAGGTACTCGGCAGGGATTTGATCAGCAGAAAGTGTAGTGGGTTTTAATTTTTTGATCAAAGTACGGATAAGTAAAGTGGTGACTGGTTGGAAGCTGAACGCGAGTAGGTTTCTAGGGGTGCTACTTTCAGGACCAGGGGAGCTAATATGCTACTTGACTATGAATCACAGTAGTATTTTTGTAATTTATTTGGTAGCCAGATGAATTTTCTATACATGGGAGTTTCAAGACAAGTTTGCTGTTGGTTGTGCTACGTCCATTTTCAACATGATATATTCTGGGCTGTAATTGCTTTTTCTGTAAAATATGACATACGTTTTATGTCAAATTCAAATTGCTTGTCAGTTAAAAACAGGTACAAATTCCTGTTCTTGAATTTCTGTTATGAGATGTTTTTCTTTTTTTTTTTTTTGAGGCACAAATGTCTTTAAACCATTCTCCCACTTCTGTTGTATTGTTAGCTACTGACTTGATTTGTTACACTCCAGCATAGTAACCTTTCTTCCAAACCATGATCCTTGATAATCAAATTTAAGTTTTCTCTCTGCTGTGCATTTGGCCAGGATATATAAAATATGAATTTATTCCTTTTTCATAGCAAAATATGGGAAACAGTCTTTCATTTGTAACAATGGATTGTGGGTGAATTCTTATTATGCATTCAATACTTTTATTGTTTTTTCTCTTGAGGTTTCTTTTATGCTCCACCAGCTAGTTATTTATCCCTGGCTGTGCCGAACAAGAAAGTAAACCTAAAGCCAAGTTCTGTTCATAACAGAAGTTTTAATATTATTATGATTATTATTATTATATTTATTATATCTATTGCTATTACCATCATCACCTTTGCCATCATTGTCCTCTGTATCATCCTGAGAAGCAAGCAGTTATATTATTGAATTTAGAATTGCAGTCATTAAAGGAGGGGGTGGCTGTGAATAAAAGAAACATGTCATTCATTGGTGAGGAAAGTGTACTATTGTTGTTATTATTATTATTACTACTATTATTCAGGCTGTCAATCAGGTATAGTATTGAACTGAATAATGCCAGTCACTAAAGTTGAGCAATGAGCTGTCTGTTTAATGAAAGTGACATTAAAGTCTGGCTTTATTTGTGTAAAATAAGATGGACTATTTAATGTCTGTAATCTGTTTATGTTGAGACAAAAGCTGAAACTGCTCTTGGAGTTGGCTGCTTTTTTCTAGGGTGTGCTTCTTAAAATCTATGCTCTTCTGGGAACTCCATGAAGACTGATATCACTAAATAAGAGGGAGGGGTCTGGCTGTTGATGGAAGCAACTTGCACTCTTGTTTGCTCATTTTAATCTATATATTTTTGGATCAGTGTACATTTTCATGAAATAAGCTAGAATATTCTCTACTGGCAACTGTTTGTGTGAAACAAATTTAAAACTGTCACTGATTTTACAAAATATGTCTGACATTGCATCATATATATCTATACATATATAAACAAAATCCAAAATAGCATCCAGGAAGGAAAAAAACAGCAGTCCATGGCCAAATAATGAAAAACACTTCTTTAATATACAAAACACATAAACGCTTAACATTAATCATGGCGTTTTCATCTTCAATGCAAAGAATTCATCAGATGCAATGTGTCCCATATTGCCATTCATTTTGTTGTGGCAAAACTAACCCCAAGTTTTTTTTTTCTTACAAATATCTTTAAATCTAGGATCATTCTTGCAAGGTTGCCATTTTTCTGGGGAATAAATATCAAACCTTTTGAAAGAAGGCTAAAATGTTCATTAACCAGTTCAATAGTACTAAAATTGTAAATATTAAAGTAATTCCTAGTATACGTATAATTATTTTTGCTAATTAATTTTAAAGCTTCATCCAAGTTCTCTGCATTAGTATTGGGTGTAAATTCAAATGTTGATCTCTCTCTCTCCCTCCCTCCCTTCTTTCTATATTTTTTATAGGTATTTAAATAGAAACATTTTTAATTAATTTTTTGATAGATTATGTAACATTTTATGAAGTGTTTAAAGACAAATTGTTTTTGAATTGGTTTTAATTAGATAATTGATGGGATTATAAATGAATGGCAGTATGGGATATATTGCCTTTGATGAAGTCTTTGCACTGAGGATGAAAATGCAGTGAATAATGTTAAGCATTTATGTGTTTTGTACATTAAATAAGTGTTTTTCATTACTTGGCTGTGGACTGCTGTTTTTTTCCTTCCTGGGTGCTATTTTGGATTTCGGTTATTGGTTTTTGTATATTGGCACCTTTTTCCCAGTTTGTTTTTGATTTTATTTAAATATATATATATATATATATATATATATATATATATATATATATGGGTCTACCTTGACCCATCGAAAATATGTTGCAACAAAACATAAACAGGAGAACGCCTTTTGCAAAAAGGCAACTAAGTAAATAGCAATGGGGGCTGTTGCTTGGATCACGGCACAGCGGGGATAAGGAAATATTTCCTTTTCCCCACTGTAGTGTGATCTCAGAGAGAGAATATAAAAGTAACGGGGGTGTGGGGGATGCAGCCCCCCACATGGGAGGTGCAGAGGGGGCTTGCACTCCTGCATAAACATGGTTCATGTTGTGTTCATTTTTTCTAGTTTATTTGCATTTCGCAAAAGTGCATTTTCATGAAAATGCACTTTCGTGAAAAAGAGTTAGTCTGTTTCAATTTCGTTGAAATGTAATTTCGATGGGTCAAAGTAGACCACCTATATATATATATATATATATATATATATATATATATATAAATATATATATAGATATATATATATATAGATATATATATTATATCTATATATATAGTCTCGTAAGTCATTGAGGAGTGCAAGCACTAAATATGGGTGGAAGTGGGCTGACTGTGCATAGAAACAACTTATCTTCTTGTTGCTGGCTCATTTTAAAGTCAGGTTTTACATGATTAGTGTGCATTTCTGTAAAAAGCATTGGAATATGTAGCCTTTGATGACCATGTGAAGGAAAAATTGAAATTCTGATTATGCCTTATATATATTTTTGTCTGTTTGTCATACAGTTTGCAGTTTTCTAGAAAATTATTGAGAATTGTAGTCATAAAATATCAGACATTTGGCATTTAAAACATTTACGCCTTCTTAAAATGCATGTCATTGCAACATCTGTTATTCTAACAACTTTCTAAGAATATAAGAGTGATATATAAAATCTTTCCCTGACTTTGGGTTGTTCTCCCTCATTATTATTTGGCTTTATCCCTGATTCTTTCACTAAAAAGTTGCAGGATGTTATTTTGTTTTATATCACAGTCAGATGAGGAGTACTTGACAAAGTGGCAATAACTGTTAGGTAGAGTGGAGGCTGTTTGTGGATGAAGTTAACTAACTTGCCTTTTGGTCATTTTGCCCAGTTAACCAACTGGCTTTGTAAGACTAATATGCATTTTTTAGAAATAAGATGGAATACTTGTGGCTGCTATTCATGTGAAACAAAGTTGAAATTAAATAAGTGAACAGTCGCTGATTTCATAGAATGCTCTTAAGTTTGCATCATATGTTTGTTCTGTTTCTCCTAAAAGTTTTGGTTTCTGGTAAATCACTGAGGACGGTAGTCACTAAATAATGACAGACACTTCAGTTTCAGACTTCATATCCTTTAGAACTTTGTGCTAATGAAAATACTGCTATTTTAGCAATGTTAAGTTGTTGTTTTCTTTTGGCTTTTCTCGGTTATGGTTCGCCACAGAGGAACTCCGGTCCGCGAATGATTGGCAGTCAATTTGTATGGTGCTGAGGTGCCAGCCCAATGCCCAACCATCAATGAAGGCACGCCCATTCCCACATGTCTTTTGAACACCACTTGACTGCAGGGAGGACATGCAGACTCCACACAGAATGACACTCCAGCTGAGAATCGAACGGGAGAACCTCTTGCTGTGAGGCGACAAAGCTACTGCTGCACTACCGTGGCAATGTTAAGTATATAAGAAAAATCTGTGATTTTGGACAGATGTTCTTCATTTTTTTAGCTTTGTCCCTTATACTTGTACTAAGAGGCTAAAAAGTATTATTTTTTTCTATCACTATCAGATGAAGTGTACACAAGAAAGTGGCTATAATTGCTGTGTTGGAGTGGAGCTCACAATGGATGAAAGAACTTATCTTAATGTTTCTTCAGTTTAAAAAGTGAAGGTTTGCAGAACTACTGTCCATCTGTGTGAAGTAAATTAGAATGCTAGGATTACTGTGCCTTTCTGCTCTGTCTATAATTACTTATCATAATCAGATGCCCAAAGTGTATAAAGTTAACAATGGGGCTCTAATTACCCTGTACAAGGACTGTCTGTAAATGTGAATGGCAGACTCTGGCTATCATAATCAGGGTGGGCAGGCATTAGTTTAAGTTTAGTGTGCATTCCTTTAAAGCAAATTAGAATATAAAACAAGAAGCTTCCGACTCTCCACGTTAAAAAACTTTTACTTTTTATTTATAAAAACAGACAAAAGGTAAGCGCTTTCGCGTATGCTACCATACGCTTCATCAGACAATTTAATGTAAAAAATAGCTGCAGATTTATAGGGAGGCTCAGCCAATAAACAGTTGTCTTAAATTAATCAATTAACTACTTATATAATTAAGAAAGCATTTGAGCATTCAGAAGTTTAAAGGAAGACTGTTTTTAAAAACTCCTCATTTAAAAATGTATTATAAAACAAACATAGACAAACATAAAAAAATAAATAATAAAACAAACCCTACCATAACAATTCAAGAACATTTCAAAAGTTCATGAAATTACAACTGAACAAATGTTGCCTATTCTAAACACATTATAAAACAATATTACAAAGCAACCAGACGAGTATTTGATGCAAAATGTTCTAGCATAAATCATTGAACAACTTATGGAGCATTTTTAGCTCACTTAAAAAGTAAAGCTGCTCACATTATTCCTTAAAAAATTAGAATACTTTATTGTGACCATTTTTATCACCATCAGACATCTGAGGCGAATACAATCAAGTGGATTGAAATGAATATGTATCGGCATTGATGGATATGATGACAGCAGTTTGAGTAGTCTTAAATATGAAAGGTGAATGCACATGAACATGAACATTGCATGCATGTTAAAAAAAAAATAAAAAAATATGTTGGGGCCCAGAGTTTAAAAACTGCCCAGGGCCTAAGGTACATCATATTTTATTGGAGAGCATAGCCTGCACTGTCCATCCCTGAAAACAGGAAAGGCTTTCACATGGGAGTTTTCCCTTTTTCCTAAAACAGGTAACTTGACAATGTTCGAATTAAAGGTGTCTTGCAATTTCCTCGGGAGTTGCCAAGTCACGTGTGAGTATGTGATGTTTATAAATCAATGAATGACTAGTTTGAGGAGGCTTCTGAATTTGGAGGGGAATCCAATGTTATATTTCTGCTGAGAAGTTGCAGTCTCTGACAAAAACTGTATACCTTTAATCTTATTTTAATTTCTTTTACCAGTGCGCCTTTTGAAAATACATGTGTGCGTATATTTTAAAAACTAATAAATATATAAAATGTTTAAGTGTTCACTATCCTAGAATGTGGTTTATAAGATTAAGCTTTTTAAGTAAAGAGAGGTACCTGGATCTGATGGGCTTGTAATTCAATTATAAATATTTTTCAGATCTTGTCTAGTACATCTACACCTGATTTTTTTTTGTTTGCTTGTTTGTTGTTTGTTTGTTTTGTTATTTGTCAGAAAAATGGAGTGATTCCTATTTGTTAGGTGTGACTGAATTATTCTTTATTTGCATGAAAGAGACAAGACCCCATTACTTGATATTAACAAACGTGCATTTTCGGTACCTTGATATTAAGATGCCTTTAATTTAATATCAAGGTATATACCTGTATTCTTACCAAGTGTTCATCTTATTTGTTCCTATTATTGGTATATAGCAAGTGTGTTTCACAAGTGGAGAGTTTCACATGAAGCACACTTTAGAATTCTGACACTCTTATCCATACCACCTAGTACTTTTTTCTAAGAGTAGTTGCACAAAATAATTGCTCTCACAGTCTCTGCCTCCTAGATACCTTACACAGTTATCAATTTCCTATTACCTTTATCTCACAATGAGGTGTTTAGATCTGAATTTAAAATGTTGATTAACATTTACACAAGAAATATTCATGGTCTGTAACCAGGCAAGGTCAATCTTTATCCACAGGTTCCCATCAGTCTTTATCAGGGTCTCAACAGAGGCTGCTTATATCTTCATTCTCTGATGGGGGGGGGGTTCTCTGCCATGAAATACCCCATTGCTGTGTATGCAAATTCTGAGGTTGCACAATTAAAAAGAAACTTATAATTTTCATTTTATTCACTTTGCACAATCTTCTACCTTGCATTACTGGACCTGTAACAAAGTAAGTCAGGAGTATTGAAACATCGAATGCATAAACACTTGAATAAACATGTGTGACACATTTAGGTGTGGAGGAAACAAAGTAAAAAAACAAAATTTTCATAGGTTCATAGATGTGTACTAGGCTAATGGACCTGGAGCCTTTACAAGCCTAGCCCATAGAAGTGCCCTGGCATCATGCAACCTGATTTTAGTTCCCAGGGCCTCTATCAAGTAGAGCCACTGGAGTGATCCCTGGGGTGAACTTTCTATTACCCATACACTCATCAATATTTCTCTTGAAGAGTGTCAGTGAGGTGCTCTGCTTGTCATGTATAGGAAGTCTATTCCAGAGCATGGGCAGTCTCTGGGTGAGGAACCTGTCCCTCCAGCATGTTCTGTTGATAGTGGTAATGAGGTCCCTGGAGAATGTGATATGGAGGGATTGGGATTTATTTAGATGCAGCATTTCTAACAGAGTTGGGTCAGACATGGCTTTGTAAGTCAGAGAATAGCTGGAGTCTTTTGAGTCTGTCCATGTAGGACATGTGTTTAAGGCCTAGGATGTTCTTCGTGAGGCACTTCTGTGGCCTCTCCAGCTGTTGCAGATGTCTAATGAGGTACATGCCAAATGGGGCATTATACTCGATGATTGGTCTAATGAGGGAAGAGTAGAGAGAAATGATGACTTCTTTCTTCCTGGATACAAAACCCTTGGTAATGAGATGTGCCACATAGAAGGATGTTCTGACCACAGTGGTAATATGGTGGTCGAAAGAGAGGTCGCTGTCAACCTGCATCCCCGGATCTCTTATAACGCCTTCAGTGTTCAGTCGGCTCCAATCGATTTGGTAATTAGTGGGAACTGAGTTTTTACCAAAGGGGATGTTGATGCTTTTCTTGGCATTAATCTTAAGGCCATGGTTTCAACACCAGTCATTGGTCTCAGTGAGGCCTTTGTGTAGAATGTCAGCATCCCTTGGGGAGTTAATAATGGCTCCCAGCTTGCAGTCATCTGCGAACCTGGTCAGCCAGAGTCCCTTTGTGTTGACCTGGACTTCTGAGAAGTAGATGACAAACAGGAGAGGACACAGGACTGCTCCCTGTGGGACTCCACTCATGACTGGTCAGCAGTCCCGGAGTCTTCTACTTTCACATTGTGTGTTCTATCTGTGAGCCAGTTTGCAACTCATCTAGTGATGCAGGGGTTGATGCCTAGTTTGGTGAGTTTATCAATAATTCCCGAGTGAAGAATGGTATCAAAAGCCTTGGCCAGATCAAGGTAGGCTGTATGCACTGCATACCTTCATCCACAGCCCTGGTGACTGACTCAAAGAAGTCAACCAGGTTGAGTAGGCATGATCTTTCTTTAACAAAGCCAAATTGTGTTGGGTCTAGAGCTTGGATATTTCCTATATCTTTGTTAATCAGGTCTGTGAAGGCCATGCCCTGGCCCAGCAATCAAGGACCCTCAATCCTTACCACTAACACCAAGGAGGGTGTCTCATATAAGAGGAAAGGATAACAAATACACACAGTAAAGTACAATTTCCCTTAAGTGCACACAGAGATCACAGTCAGTCTGGGGCTGGTTGCTCCCTTGCTTCCCAGGTCCCCAATAATACTCCCCACTACCACAGCTATCAGGTCCAGATCTCAGCCTAGCTGGCAAGCTAACCTCCAGTACCCTCTCTGTCCCACCAGTGCTTCGTGTCCCTGCCCAGGTAGCTGACACATCACACGCACTTTGAGATAAGTATTTATACAACTTCACAGACACTCCTGGGAAAGGCTGACACAGATTCTCCCGCTGTGCCCCTTTACCCAGACTATATGGTAGTAATTACTGGCACCACCAGCTAATACTTATCAGCTACCCAAGGGCCCTTAAAAGGGTATCCAATTATTACTATGTAATATTATTATCCAATTGGTAAGTGTGACTAATCAGTCTAAGGCTTATTAGAGTGGCTTTGTACAATAAACTCTACAAATATGCAATGTACTCTAGAGCTTAACTTAGCTCTACACACACCAGCCACATGTAAAAGGTTTTTACAATATTTAATAATAAATAATTAAAATAAAAGACAATACTACTACACCACAGTGATATCCAAGAGTTCAGAGATCACACAGAAATGTAAAATTATTCGGTAGGAAAGTTCTCATATAACAGAAAAACACATAATCTAATCTTTATAATTTTGCCTAGTTCTACAAGAAAACATACTTCTAAAATACTACTTACATAAAGAGAGCATAAGGCAGTGCTGAAGGTTGGATATCAATATCAAACTGTTTTCAGTCTCTCTCTCTGGGCAATAGTTTAAAATCACTAACAAACATCTCTGCTGGACCCTCCCAGATTACATCATTTTGACACTTAGGTTTTCCCAGTTTACACATTACATCATTTTGACACTTAGGTTTTCCCAGTTTACACATTACATCATTTTGACACTTAGTCTGGAGTTCCCAGGCCAACAGGCTACATTATTTAACAATCTAACACCTGATCAGGAAACTACAACAATAAAAGACATTTCACATGTACACTCTAGTAATTATTCCTTAAGTTAAAACAGTAGAAAGAATGTGTTCAGTTAGCCTCGTTGGCACCACTATCTAGATCAAAGGTATAAAAGACATAACTTTAACTTCAAAAGAACAGATGTGAAATGCTTGGCTTAGTTTTCCTTACAGCAGATGGCAATGTTGCTACAATCTTGAAGTTCACATTTTACAGTGTTTTCTGTCATTTAAGAAACAAGCATGTATTTTACATTTATATTGACAAATGATAGAAATATGTATTAAATTATATTTGACTAGGCTGGCAGCTTTCACCCCTTCTCTACCAGTCTTCACAAGGTCCATGATGATGCGCTCCATAGCTTTACATATCAGACTCATCGGGCTATGGAGAGGGATGACTGTAGCAGTGCGCCATTTAGTAGGGACAAAGCCTGAGGTGAGGCTGTGACTGAAAAGTGCACACAGATGTGGTACCAGTTTGCTTTGTAGTTCATGTAGAACACAGTCAAGGATATTATCATGTTCTATGGAAGTTGTATTTTTGGCCTTGGACAATGCAACTTTAACCTGTGCTGCAGTAATGCTGGGTGCCTGGCATTCTTCTGGTATTGTGATTGGTCCTTTAGGGGGAGGAGAGAGGGGGGCAAAGTTGGCACTGAATTTGCTGGCCAGTATGTTGGAAATATCTGTTGGCTCAGTATAGGAGGTACCATTGTGCAGTATCTCAGAGCAAATCTGGGTATTGCCGTTGAGGTTCTTGATATAACTATAGAAGGCTTTGTGACTGTTTTTAGTGTCTGCTGCAATTCTGCCTTCATAGCTGGCCTTAGAGGATTTGATGAGGGATCTCAACTCTTTGTTGAGGCTAATAAGGGAGGTTTTCCAGTCTTGGGACTTCATCTTTTTCTGCAACAGTTTCTTCCTTCTGTTGTAGAGTTTATTAATGGCAGAGAACCACCAGACTGGCTTCCTTTTTTTGGAGGATAGTGTCTTGGTTCTGTTGGGTATGGCTAGTTCCATGCATTTATATACATGTTCATACAGTGCATTGGTGTATGATTTGGCAGTCATGCAGCTATTTTCCATTGGCATGGGTGCTGTGAAGGTAGCCACCTCTGGTTTTAGGAGTCCAAAGACAGCTTTGGAGAAGTTTTTCAAGGTGGTTAATTTTGTGGGGGTTGTGGGTGAGATGTGGATTTCTATGGTGATTAGTTTCTGATCGGATCTGACCATGGAGGGATTGACTGTTGGTGTAGAGCAACAGTCACCCATGTTAGTAATAACCAGGTCAAGGATGTCGCTTTGTATAGTGGGGGTCAGAATGAGCTGGTCTAGGGCATTGGAATTGATGAATTTCAGGAAGTGTTGGGCCAGTGTATTGGTGCTTGAATAGTTTTCCCAGTTGATGGAGGGGTAGTTGAAGTCTCCTAGTAAGAGAGTGCTGGGGTGGACCTTGATAGATTTCAGGGTGCTTAGGAATGTGGAGTGAGAGTTTAGGGTCATGGTTGGGGACCTATAGCAGGGCATGACCTGGATCACTGTCTTACCCAATGTTAGTTTTACCTGAAGTATCTCGGATGCGTTATGCTGGGCTACTAGTCTGGAGGTGTGCATATCAATTATGAATATGGAAACACAACTGCCTTTGGAGTTTTGGTCCATATTTTAGGGCTGAAAGGTGTGGAATGAGTTATAGCCTGGTAGTGCAGGGGTGCTTTTTCCACTTTAAACCAGGTCTCCATTACAGCACAAATGTTGATGTTCTCCATTTTGTGGAGACCTTCGAGCAAGTGCAACTTGAGATTTAGACTTCTAGCGTTGAGCAGCATGACCCTCAGATTGCATTTATTTATAGCTGTTACAGTGATAATTTGATCTTTGGAACACTGCCTAAAAAGGGACTATAGGGGTAGCAAGAGCCATAGCCAATACTCAGAAACCCAGGGGTGACAGATGCAGGCCATCTCTGACAGAGCATTGAGGTCTGTCAATCATATAATCTCAAGCAGCCAGATACTGGATCCTCTTAAAATGACACCAGAAACTTAGCCAATTGTTGGTCAATAATTTTTTGTTTGTACTGCGGTATCATTCTGGGTGATGGTAGGATACTGCTCTGTGCTAGTGTCATACCTGCCTGGGCCACATAGTCCGAGAGCTCCACCATGTCTCTTTTCATGTAGTCCAGGGAGGTGTGTTTCAGGTCATTCACACCCACATGGACAATGACAGAGTCATACTTGTACTTGTGGCGTGACCTGAGTACATGTGTTATGGGTCGGATTCTGGCACCTGACAGACAGCTGACTGTTACCTTCTCCTTATTCAACCTAGTGAGTGGGACATCTGTGTGCCTCCCTATTGAGTCACCTGTCATTAATATATTGGGCAAGGTGTTTAGCCTTAGTGGCTTAGGTTGAGGGTTAGCGGCTGTGTTGTGGTGGTAGAGTGTGTTTCTGTCTTGGTGGTCTCTGCTGATTGGGTAAATTTCTATTGAGAGCCTCCACGAAGGTGGATGTGTGGTTTGTGTTGTTATGAGAGAGCTGTGATAGTGGGTATTCTGGAGGGCTATGTGTTCCATGTGGTGTGGTGCAGGTGTTGAACTTCTCCTCTTGACCAGCTAGTCCGATCTTGGCTGGAGAGTGCATAGCTTCCAATTTGGTGATATAAGTGCATCTCTCACAAGTCTGACTGTTGGGAGGTAAGAGGAGAGGGTTATCTGGGTATATGAGGAAGTTGCTACACTTCCTTAGGATGCCCAAGTGCACCAGGTTAATAGGAGAAAGCACAGGGAACTGCCCTTTAATCATGCCAGGAAGGGTGGTCATAACTACTAAATACTGGAGCTATTTCCATGAAGAATGACTAATGCTGATGATGTGCTACAATAATTGCTACAAAAAACCTGTTGAAGTGCAAAGCTATTTGAAGTGCAAGAGAGAAAGAGCTAGTAAGATATAAGGGAAAAACTGAAGAGTAGACTTTCTGGCACCAGTAATAGTTTACCTCAACTCGGCGCCACTGTGTGGAGCTTAAACAAGTGCAAACTTGTGCAAATGCAGGCATTTAAACCAGAAAGTTGAAAGGGATGGAAAAACTGCCCAAACGGCCAATAAACTACAATTTCTGGGCCAGAAATCTCTCCTCTTGTGGTAAATAGCCTACCTAGTGCTTACCACTCCCACTGATGAGCTAGAAGGCTTCCGTCCAACACAGAAAGGCTTGGGGGGGGGGGCTCAAAAGCTTACAAACAGTCCTGGATACAGCAAATCTGTATCAAGACTAGACTAGTTACAGGAAAGGTGGGAAACAAGCACAAATGCAGGCTTTTAAATCAGGAAGTTGAAAGGGATGGAAAAACTGCCCAAATAGCCAATAAACTACAATATCTGGGCCAGAAACAACTCCTCTTGTGGTAGACAGGCTACCTAGTGCTTACCACTCCCACTGATAAGCTACAAGGCTTCCCTTCAACACAGAAAGGCTTGGAGAGCTCAGAAGCTTTCAAACAGTCCTAGATACAGCAAATCTGTAGCTGGACTAGACTAGTTACAGGAAAGGCAGGAAACAGGCTTAGCCCTTTTTTTTACAGAAAAGCAGCTAAAATTGCAGTAAAAATGTTCAAATGAGTGCATGCTAGCACTCTTGAGTGTGTAGCAATATTAATATTTTTTAAAGGAGGAGCAGATGATAATTTAAGGTTAAGAAACTAAGTGAGTTGGACTTCTCAAATGCAAATGTTCTCTCTGCATTAGGTAGAATGAGCTAATGACACTAGACTGGGAGGAGTGTCACAGATCAAATTTATAGCAGGGGTGGGCAACTGCAAAGCCACCAAGTATAAGAACAAGTCAGCAATAGGGAGGGAAGATGGTAAACTATCCTACAGCTACTAGCTACACTATTTTAGGCAGAAAACACCACAGAAATGTTTATCAAAGCAGAAAAACAGCAGTGAGACACTAAATGAAAGTTTTAAACAGATAAAGGAGAAAGGAGACTGTAGAGAATGCTTTAAAATGCAAACAAATCAGTTATACGATATGCTCCTTGGCAGGAAATCACAACAAACAAACAGATGTTTAACAAATAGAGAACATTTCCAGTTAATACCTTTCACACAGTGAAAGTAGCTAAAAAAGCTTTACAAACAGTGTGACAGTAATAAAAATGAATTAAAAGGCCCAGTAAGCAAACAATTTCAGTACTATAGTGCAGATTAGTTTATAGCAATAAAATACAGTAAAAAATAGTAGGCAGCAGACAATAAAAAGTGCTATAAATGGTTAGAATAAGCAATAACTAGTAAAAATAAGCAAAAAATACAGGATACGTATTGCTATATATCACAGATCCGAGTTGTGGTTAGTGCCCCTCCTCCATTCAGCTCAGTGTGAATAAACATAATTCCTCTGAAAGGCAGGACCTAAATACCAGAAGATACATCCTGAAACAACTTTAAAAAAAAAAAAAAGCTCAGAAGGAACAATGAGTGATTACTCCAAGCCCTAGGCCAGCCAACCTTCACCAGCCAGCAAGCCATTAACACAATTCTCTCACGAAGGTAAAGAAAGGCTTCTGCTAATTCAAGATGGCTTGGGACATGTGCTCAGAACAACCACTGCAAACAAACAGGCCCAGAGACAGCAAATCTGAACTGGGAGTATGCTACAACTACTAGCTATACTATTTTAGGCAGAAAACACAACAGAAATGTTTATCACAGCAGACAAACAGCAGTGAGACACTAAGTGAAAGTTTTAAACAGTTATAACTCCTTTTGATAATTAGATATGACTTGAACTTGAATTTGATTGATGGGGAACCTTTAAGCTCCTAACATAATTTTGTATAGCCATGTTTTGCTTTAAAATCGAAGTTCTATTTTGGTCTTGTTTGATGTTTCACTTTCTTTCTCTATCTGTCTCTTCTGTTCTCTTCATCATTTGAGAATTCTAAACAAGATTATGTGTTTGTTTGGCAGACATTTAACTTGCTTGTTTTATAAGCCCATAACAACTGCAATCAACTTAAAGTTCGAAGTATCAAATTATACACTTAGCAGTTCACCTGAATAAGCATGTTTTCTGTCTCTTTCAGGTTTTAGTTATCACTTCAGTACTATTGTTATTCAGGACAAAAGGCAGAAATGGGCAACTATATAACCCTGCTTGATGTGACATGTTATATCAACATGTTTATACTAAATTTGCTTATGAATTTAAAGTTAGTAGATTCACATTTGGGGCAAATCAGTTTGTCTATTGGCAAAGGCATGTATTTATTTTTGTGGCAATGTGATATACTTACTGTCTATAATAACCTGTCGCTCTGTTTTAACATTTTCCTACTTGGATACCATCATACCAAGCTAGATCTGTCTAAATTGTTTTTTTTTTCTATATGCTGCAATGGCTGCTTTAATGCACTTTTATCTCCATCACTGCAGAACTACTGTCTTATGCCTGCTTGTTCAGTTGTAAACATGCCTGGATAGCTTTCTGCAATGTAAACATAACCTCCATCTGCCCTTAGATGTATAATTAGGCCACCACTGTTATTTTTTAAGAGCTCTGTGCAATTTACTACTAGAGGTTTGTTACATGTCTCCAGACAAAATGGGTGTTCCCTAGCTGAATATCTACAGATAATGAAATTAATTAATATGTGTATGTCAAACCTACATACCTCCTTACCTTATCTCTTGTCCATGACATAGTTTAGTTTCACTTGTTTACTGATTAGGGAAACCCACTGGACAAACTGACTTTTTTTCAGGGGCATCCTGCGAGTATTACCTAGCTAAGTGACTTGCTCAGAGTCACACAGTAGGTAGATGAAAGTGAAAAGAATCAAACTCTGCACCTTGAACACAGAAAGCATCTCATTAAAAGCACAAAATATATCCCCATGTATTAACTGCAAGACTCTTTCTTAGGTTGTTCTTCCCCTTGTAGAGAACCTCTCCAGTGACAAGAAATAGACAAATGGGTTCGTACATTTTCCAAGGGTTGCTCTGTGAAAATTTTGACTCATAGAGATCAAAATATATAGAGCTGTCTAAACTGAAGACTAAAGCATCAACCCATATACATCAGGTTTAGGAAAAGTATGTCTGTGTCTTTCGGCTTTTCCCAGTTAGGGGTCACCACAGCGGAACTCCGGTCCGATAATGATTGGCAATTGATTTTTACGTACTGGCTTGTCAGGCCTGACGCATAACCTTCAACAAAGGTACGCCCATTCACACATGTCTCCACGCAGAAGACACTCTAGCTGAGAATCGAACTGGACAGTGTCTTACTGTGAGGTGACAATGCTACCGCAGCACCACCACCGCAGTTTAGGTTTAGGAAAAGTATATTCTTCTAAAAGATGTTTTATATGGTTGCAGGGGGAACAGCTGAAATGACAAGTACATTTTTAAAAGTATTTAAGGTAATATTTGCAGAAATATGTACATTTGGGGAAAAGTAAGAGGTTTAATTACATAAACAAATTCTGACTAGATCTCATTTTAAGCAGCTAGAAGGAGAAAGCTGAGATGAGCTGTGGGTGACCTATATTATGCTACTAGTATTTCCCTTCCTTTTTGGCTTAGCTCTAATCTGACAGTGGTATACAGACATGCAGTGACTTTCATATTTGAATCATACTCCCATGCATGTAGGGGTGGGTGTGACTGCTTGTATCCCCCCTGTTATTTCTCTGATCTCCAGCAGTGTTTGATCAAGGCAGTGGCTGATCTCCAACCTCCGTCTCCCAAAGCAGATAGAGCTATACATAAAAATCACACTGGTAATCCTTACAATTGTTAAGTGAACAATGCATATCATGAGCTTTAATAATATTACAATAAAAAAGAAACATTTTTTTTGTCTCCTTCACCTCTTTTGTGGGGGGTTTTGTCCCTCTCATATATGCATCTGTAAATATCCTGAGCTATGAGTTGAATGATTTCACTAAAATAAGTATGCAACAGCTGATTAAGATGGGAATCAATTTAACCAAACTGAATATTTTCATCATGTTCATAAATGGCGTGACATCATGTATGCTGAGAAAGATATCATTACTTCTAGCCAATCAAGCCTTTCCTTCTGGACAACTTAATTTCTCTGGAATATTAGCCATATGCAGGTCAACAAAGTTGCAAATGAATGTCCACATACATGCATACATACATGCATAAATACATGCATAAATATATGCATACATACATGCATAAATACATAAAGCTTTGCAGAAATGTAGCCTTCAGAACTGCCTACCTAACTTGCATATGCAATATTCTGAGAAATTCAACAAGAAAGGCTTACAAAAGATCTGGTCACTCTGTTTTATCAGCTGAGCCCAGAAAATAAGCACTTTAGCAACCCAGAGATACAAATGGTACTGAGGATAAAGGCTTAGCCCATGAAATAGCCAGTGCTAGAGATGAGATGCCACATTAGCCCAAAACAACTTGGATAACCATAGATGATTATAAATGTGGACTTTTATGGTCTTGATAACAGCAAAAACTATTCTGAAGATTCATTAGCAGCGTGGCTTTATGTTATGCCAACACTAATTGCCATCTTAGCACAATGAACAGTATTGCTAGTCACATATGCATGCAGCCAGGCCATGTAGCATGATGAGGGGCCTCTCAGTGACACTTTGTGGTGAGTCACTGTATGGTCACATCTAAGTCCATGATGTAAACAAATGATTCTGCATGAGAAACCACATTATCAAAAGCAAGTGTGCATGCACAGGTCTATAGTAAGAATGTAATCGATATCAGCAAGGTGGCATAATGACAAAGTGACAAAGTGGATAGCATTGTGATATCAAATTAGGAGGTTCTACAGATCAATTCTCAGATGGAGTGCCTTCTGTGCAGAGTCTGCATGTCCTCCCTATGTTTGCATGGATTTCCTCTTTGTGCTCCTGTTTCCTCCCACATTCCAAAGATATGCAGTAGGTGGATTGGACACTTTAGATGTGAGCGTTTGTGTGAGTGTGTGGCGTGGAAGAACTACTGTGGCAGGGATAGACATCTGGCAGTGCAAACTTTAGCTCTAGGTGGTTGTCACTGTTAAAGTGACACCTCAGACCCAATGTGCAAAAATTGGAAAAAGGGGATAGTGGATGGATGGATGGATGGATGGATGGATGGATGGATGGATGGATGGATGGATGGATGGATGGATGGAATATCAGTAGATAAATGCAATGGAAAGGCAAGCCATGCAGACACTGAAAGCTAGAGTGGAGTCTACTAACAGAAGTCATAGATGGGGTGAACATTAAGGTACACAGTGATTTGCATAAGACAATGTTACATGGAAAAGGAATAGAATAAAAATGTGTAAGGCAATACTGACATTTAAGGTTTAAATTTTATACAGGCATACCTCTCAACCTCAAGAATTATGGACAAAGCCACAAATAATAGGGAGACAAAAGGCCAAAAATAGGGACAACTGAGAAAGCTGACAGAATAACAGTTTTTTTATTATTATGCATTTTCTGAGAGGTATGAAATCTTACACACAAATGTTGGTCATTGTTTAGCAATGTCAGTCCTCAAGGGTTTGCATGAAACCCACACATTTTGTAAGGAACAGACCAAAACTAATAAGGGAAAATCTGGACAAGCTGTGAAAAGCTGTGGCAATTAAGAGGTTTCTACATAGGGGATTTGGGATATGAAAGTAATATGGTAATGTGATGGCACAACACACATGATACTCAACAACAATGGAGAGTCTTAGCCATGTATGATAACTTTTAAATGAAAGATGCTTGTCCCAAGGAGGATCAGAGTAGCTCTGCAGTCCACATGCCAATATATCCTTGTTGCAAAGATAATGGGCAGGATTCACGAAGGCTTGCACGGAGTCTAAGAGTAGTGTAAGACTCCATGCAGCCTTCGCGATCCAGGAACAGCCCTAAAGTCCATGTAAATGCCAGCTAAAACGTCTCTTACACGGAGTGGGCGTGGATATGCTAATCACCTCAATTGCAGCCGAAAGGCATGCAAATGAGGTAGATTAGTGATCCACGAAGCCCAAAGCAGCCCGTGTAAGAGCCGTTTTAGCTGCAGAAATGTACTCAGTTGACAACTGAGTACGTTTCTGCAAAAATCACAATGGAGCCATGTCAGCTCCAAATAAAGGGTGCATATGTGTCAGGCAGCATGCCAATGGCCAAATATGTGGCCATTGGCAAGGTACCCCAATAAAAATATGAAAAATGATTAAATGCAGCGCAGCCCCGCGCAAACGGGTTGCGCTGTATAAAACATAAAAATGAAGGTTATAAACCCACAAATGTGGGTTTTATGCAATACATGGATTTACAATACAGGGACCAGCAGACCAAAAACAACATGGCCACCGTTTAGTGGTTGCTAAGGGGGGAAGCTGAGTCTAAGAGATGTAACTAAGCATTAGTAGGCAATCTGATGTAAATGAGTGTTAGGATACTGAATTCCACTGTCACATAGCAAATGAGCACATTCTGAGTAGTGTAAGAGATACATAAGGTGGAGGAATAGAGTAGGAGATAGGTGACATCACAGGGGGGAATGGTAGAAAGAAATGCAGTTCATTGGAGGTCAGTGTTACATGACAGATGTCAGACACATATCATGGAAAGAGGAGTGCCACAAGATAAGCATGGGAAAGTCAAGAAATGGAAAGTGTACACTGTTGCTTACACCAAAGTTTCTTGCTGGGCGAGCATGCACACGTGTGCGCGCCATTAGGCGCGAGTAAGGCAGTGTGCATGCGTGTAAGGCAGACTGAGCATGTGGGAGCGTGTTGGCAGACTTCTAAGACTGTTTGCGCCGGTGTGCGCACATTTTAACCCGAATAAGCAGATTCTGAACCGTGTAAGCATGTGTGCGCATGTGTAAGCCACTGTGAGCGTGTTTCTGCTGGTATGCACGTTGCTCCCCCCCTGAGGAAACAGAAAGGAAAAAGGAAGCAACAGAATTAGTAGGAAGCTAGCAGGGAATACTGCTGGAGCTAGCAGGTGAAAACAATTAGAAGCAGGCAATTACACAGGCAGAATAGTAGCTCAGCCAAGCACTTAAAACTCTGCAAACAGCAGTGCAAGATGTTTCTCTCAAGAGACACACCAAGACAGGAGTAAGCTATTAGAAATGAAAACTGAAAAAGCTGAACTCAGAGCAGAAATGCTAGGGGCTGCCATAGCTGTCATAAGGAGACATAGGCGACTTGCTGAGGGTGGTGACAATGCAGATGGTGCCAGACTACCCACAGTGAGGAGATGGAGAAGAGTGTACAGGCCCAGGGTCACCTACCATGGGTTACATGAGCTGGAGATAGTAGAGCACTATAGAGTGGACAGAGACCTCCTGCAGCAAATTGTCAAGCTGTGCAGGCCACGCCTCACACACAGAACCAACAGAGGGGAACCCATCCCAGTGGAAACCAAGGTATGTGTTGGCCTAAGAATACTAGCAACAGGTACCTTCCAGAGACCAACTGGTGATATGATGGAGATATCACAGGCATCACCCTCCAGGGTACTGCACCAGTTCCTGGATGCCATGTCAGCACATGACGGTGATCATGTATATTTCCCCAATGCCTGTGAGGTATTGGCCAGCAATATGCGTCTCTTCCAGCAAATAGCGGAATACCCTGAGGTAGTGGGTGCAATAGACTGCACGCACATATGCATCAAAGCACCAGCTGCTGAGTGGGGTAGGGCCTACATTAACCGCAAGGGCTTCCCCTCCATCAACTGCCAGGTTGTGTGTGATGCCCAGGGCATAATAATGAATGTGTGTGCTGGCTGCCCTGGGAGTTACCATGATTTCCATATCTGGCATTTGACGCAGCTGTACCAGACATTTGCCAATGGGGACATCCCACATGGACACCTAGTGGGGGATGCAGGTTATGCACTGGAGCCGTGGCTGATGACACCCATCAGAAACGCACACACACCTGAACAGGAATGCCATAATGAGGCACACGCACAAACACGTAATGCAATAGAGTGTGTGTTTGGGCTGCTCAAGTCACGGTTCCAGTGTCTGGGCACATCTGGTGGAGCCTTGCAGTACTCACCAACTACATGTACCCAAATTGTCATGGTATGTGCTATGCTACATAATATGATCTTGTGAAAACAGCTGCAGCAGAACCAGCATAGGGCCGGGGCCAAACAGCCCCCCACCATTGCCAAGGCCATCACAGGCAGAGCGTGACTCGGAGGAGGAACAACCTGAGCCTGCTCCAGTAGGCAGAAGGAGACGTGCCCAGTATGCCCTGGCCTTGGCAAAGAGGCAACGCATAGCACATACACTGGCTCAGTAGGAACCCTGGGAATGATGCCCCTCTCTGACTCACTCATATAATAACAGGGATGCCTAAAATGACATACCCTGCTCTCAAACATGTACAGGGAGTGTAGTATGTGCATCCGACAGAGGCAGCCCTGCACCACCACCTGAGGCATGAATGCCACGTGTTAAGCAATGTAACACCATGTAGTATATGCACACTTGAGGACCCTGACTAACATCCTACCCTCACCAAGCATGATGCCACAATATGACAATGAGATGATCAATTGCAATAATTGGCTGAAGTATTGCAGTTAGTCAAAGGGGATCCATGTGTGCCAGCCTGGGATGACATGCTGAGCATGACATGATGCTCCACCTGCTAGGACTGGCATGCACCTATCAGTGCAGGCCGTATGGATACTGGCAAAGGCTGTTGTTACCCACAGCGTGCCCTGAATAGGTAAGGCTCAAAACACAAACCCACCTCCATAGGTATCACAAGGGATAAGAACCTAGATGTAATGCTAGCCAATGCCAGAAGTCTAAACAGCAAGATGCATGCAGTCTAAACTCACCCAGTATGGAGAATGTTGATATCTGTGCTGTAACAGAAAACTGGGTGAAGGCTCACAACAGCACCCTAACACTACCAGGTTACACCTCACACTGTGCTGTACAGCCTCAAAACATGGAACAAGCTACAAAAGTAGGGTGACTAGCAATAATTGTCAAGGATGACCACACCCCCATGTTGGTCCCACAACAAGAAGCAGCATGGACTAGCCATGGTCAAGTAACAGTGGCTAAAACTGCCTCCCAGTTTATAGCCTGCTACAGACTACCGTCCCAACACCAGGAACTGCACCTGGCCTATGTTGGAATACATGAATATATCAAGTCCTCCAAACCACATTATATTGGATGACTGAAAATACCCAGACATAGACTGAGAGCATTATACTAGCTCCAACACTGTAGGACAAACGTTCATAGAATCCATAAACCAAAATGCCCAGGAACAAAGTACCACTCCCACAAGAGGGGTAAGCATACTGGATGTGATAATCAGCAACATGGGTACTGGATGGCAAGATGAGAAGTGTATCCCTCACTGGTAAGACCAGACCATAGAGTAATCACACTGGATATACACATCCTGACCACAGTCCCTGGCCAGAAAACCACAGTGAAAAACATGTGTAAAGCAAAAGTTGCACTCCTCCAAACTGATGTGGAATCCATTAAAGGCCCTGTGCAGGTGCAAAATATGGGCCACACCTCAGAACCTGTTATACAGGCATTCCATGAACACTGGCAGGAATGCTTGGATTATGCAATCCTAAATTAAAACAAGACACAATGCCATACACGCAGGCATCTGGCATGGTGGACTCCAGCCATAACCAAACCATGCAAGAGAATGAGGAAGCTACTACATGACAGAGCAAACATAAAAAGGGAAGTAATCACTGATCAGTAGTATGGCAATAAAATATGTCCACACATACAATCCACTAAGGCGAGCTACAACAAGTTGAATCTGTGAATCTTGAGGCAATGTTACACCTGCCCCAAGTACACAGACAACCCTCAACTCCCCCCAAGAAATACAAATATATGTGAGAGATGCAACCATTTATCAAAACTGGAGGCTGAGCTCCCTCAACTCAGTACTTCCAAAACTAGTCAGGAGGAGAAGGTAACCACACACACCACAAACCCAGTCCCACATAGACCTATCACAACTGCAAACCAAAGACATAAACACAGAAAAACATTCCCGGAGGCCTGAATTACAAACACACCACACCAACAGAGGCCTCCAAAGCAGACACCCAATCAAACAACCTCCAAACATAGCACATGCAACACATAGTACACAAAGCTGGTGTGCCAAACAGTCACAGGCCAGAAGGAGAAACAACATGCCTGATACAGTTGTAATAGGTGACTCCATAGTGAGACATGCTGCTGTCTTGCTCACCAGACTGAACAAGGGAAAGGGTACAGAAAGCTGTCTATAGGCTGCTACAATACGCCACATAACACAAGTATGCAGGTCACCCCAAAGCAAGTAGAAATATGATGCAGTCATAATCCATGCTGGTGTGAATGACCTGAGATGTACCTCCCCGGACTACATGAAAAGAGACATAGATGAGCTCTCCGATTATGTAGTTCAGGCCGGTATGACACTGACCGTTTGCAGCATCCTACCCTCACCAAGAATGATGCCACAGTACAAACACAGAATGATCAGCTTTAACAAGTGGCACAATTACTGGTGTCATTCCAAGGGGATCCAATGTCTGTCTGCTTGGGATGTCATGCTTGACAAGCCACTCTGCTGTTCCAGGGATGGCTTGTACCTGTTACCCCTGGGCGTCTGGATATTGGATTAGGCTTTTGCCACCTCCATAGAGCCTTTCATAGGCAAGGCTGAAAAGACTAACCCACCACCCTAGAAAACATAAGTGGAAAGAAACATAAGGGTAATGCTGACCAATGCCAGACGTGTAAACCTCAATATGCATGCTCCCGAGGCCCTCCCCAGTATGGAGAACATTGATGTCTGTGCAGTGACAGAAACCAGCTGCAAGCCTCCTGACAGCACACCAGCACTACCAGGTTATACCACATATCATGCGTTATGGCCCCAAACCCGGACCAAAACATAAAAGGAGGGTGAGTATCAATATTCAGCACAGACACCCATACGTCCAGGTAACTGACAATGCACAAAGCATTGGAGTCCACCCATGTGCAACTAACCATAGGCAAGACTGCTGTACAGTCTGTAGCATGCTACAGACCACACTCTCACACACAGGAACCCCACCCAGCCATCCTGAAGACACTGGACAGTATGAATGTCCCACCAAATACCAAACAAGGTACTTACAAATTACCACATAGGTGGTAAACCATTATGTATGGAAGGAGTAATCAGGGACCTAGGGACACAAGTAGACAGTAACCTGTTATATGACACTCACATTGCCAATGTGGCTAGGAAGACTGTCTATATTGGACACCATATCATGAAAGGATTCACATCTACGTCAACAGAGGTCATTGTGCCCCTATACTGTTCTCTTATCAGACCCATAATCTAGTACAATGCCTCATTTGGGATGTACCTTACCTGACACCTGCAGCAGTTAGAAAGACCTCAAAGGTACCTCACCAAGAGGATAAAGGGTCTCAAATATATGTCATATGCTGCCTGGCTGTAGACACCCCAGCTGAATGCAATCACATACTGCCTACACAGAGGCATTGTATGTCTGTTGTACAAGCCATGTCCAACACAGGAGTAATGGGCATGCTCCACCCCAGAAAACTCAAAGCCATCGGAGCTGTGAGAGTGAGAGATGTCAACCTCAACACATAATGAAATAGGATGTGCTGGAGGGACAGATACATAACCCAGAGGCTCCCCACACCCTGGAACAGAATCCCACTTCATGTTAGGCAGAGCCCCTCACTGGCACTCTTCAACAGGAATCTTGCCAAGTGGATGGATGATCATAGATGTACACTGGGGGTCTTCACTGTGTCACGTCCAGACAGAGGCACAGTAAAGTAAATCATAAATGGCCATAATATTCACATAGCAAGGGGTGGCGAAAGCCACACACACTCTGGCTAGGCTTACAAATGCCCTAGGGTGGATAGCCTAGTATGAACCCATGAACCTATGAAGATACAAATTGTACAGGACACTATGGATAATCCCAAGGCCTCCTCAACTGATGGTAGGAACTGTGTTGGGAATTCACAGATATGCTCTGAATCACACAAATATTACAAACAACATACCAAACACACACACATATTGCCAACATACAACCTGACAGGTGCAGTGCAAACCCCCCCCCCCCCACAGAATGCAAAATATCTATCCCAGCAGACTGCTGGCCCCTTGACATTGCAGATTCTGAGGTAACAACCAGCATCTACAAAGCAAAACACACAGCAGCAATGGTATGAGATGGTGTCCTGGGCTGAGTCCAACATGGACTCCAAGAAGAATGGAATGCCAAATTACACTACTGCTCAATGTCAGCCTTACCACAGGATATGTACCCAAACACATAACACAAACACTTGCGAGAGATGCAGCTATTTAGCCAAACTGGAGGCTGAGCTCTCTCAACTCAGGACTGGCAAGACCAGACAGGAGGAGAAGGCAACTACACACACCACAAAACCAGCCTCACATAATGCTACCACACCACTGAATCAAACACATAAACACACAAAGACATACTCGGAGGCTCTGAGTAAAAATTTACCTAAACAGCAGAGGCCTCCAAAGCAGACACCCAAACAACTGCTACCTCAAGACACCCCACAAGCAACACATAAACCACAAAATCAGTGTGCAAAGCAGTCACCGCCCTTAAGGCCAAATACAACACCAAACATACTTGTCATAGGTGACTCCATAGTCAGACACACTGACGTCCCACTCACCAGGCTGAACAAGGAGAGGGTCACAGTAAGCTGCCTATTGGGTGCTAGAATCCGCCACATAACACAAGCACTCGGGTCACTCCACAGCAAGTACAAATATGACACAGTCATTGTCCATGCTGGTGTGAACGACCTGAGACGTACCTCCCTGGACTACATGAAAAGAGACATAGAGGAGCTCTCTAATTATGTAGCCCAGACAGGTATGACCCTGACCCTGAGCAGTATCCTTCCTTCACCAAGAATGATGCCGCAATATAGAGACAAGATGATCAGCTTTAACAATTGGCTTAATGTCTGGTGTCATTCAAAGGGGATCCAGTGTCTGTCTGCCTGGGATGACATGCTTGACAAGCCACGCTGCTTCGCAAGGGACGGCTTGCACCTGTCACCCCTGGGATTCCAGATATTGGCTAAGGCTCTTGCCACCCCCATAGTGCCTTTTTTAGGCAAGGCTATTCTAAACCTACCACCCTAGAAAACAAAAACGTGAAGAAACTAAGGGTAATGCTGCTCAATGCCAGAAGTCTAAATCTCAAAATGCACGCACTCGAGGCCCTTCTCAGTATGGAGAACATCGATGTCTGTGCTGTGACTGAAACCTGGTTCAAGGCCCCTGAGAGCACCCCGGCACTATCAGGTTTCATCTCATATCATGCGTTCCTGCCCCAAAACCCGGACCACACCACAAAAGGAGGGGGTGTATCCATATTCATCAAGGATACCCACACCTCCAGTTTGGTGGCTACGCACGAAGCATCGGAAACCATCCAGGTGCAATTAACCATAGGCAAAACTGCTCTACAATTTGTAGCATGTCTTAGTGTGTTTATGTGTTTGATTCAGTGGTGTGGTTGAGTTATGTGAGACTGGTATTGTGGTGTGTGTAGTTGCCTTCTCCTCCTGCCTGGTCTTGCCAGTCCTGAGTTGAGAGAGCTCAGCCTCCAGTTTGGCTAAATAGCTGCATCTCTCGCAAGTGTTAGAGTTACGTGGGAGGAAGAGAGGGTTGTCCGTGTACATGAGGCAATTGTAACATTGTCTCAGAATTCCCAGATTCACCAACAGGGCAGGAGAGGACGCCAGCATCTGACCCTTCGACATGCTAGAAAGATTTATGAGTTGGTATGAGACAGAAAAGTAGTGGGCTTAGCAGGGAAGAGGGCACTCCTGGGGGGTTTTGCTAGTGAGAGATTTGTATAATATAGGAGTGCTTGACCTGCAAAGAGAATGCTTATAAGACAAGGGATATGCTTATAAGACAAGTGCTGAGCTTTTTGAGAAGAAAAAGCTATTTGGAACAAGTGCTGCACTTTTTAGTGAAGGTGTAAACTGTTTATGTTCCTAACAGAGCAGTTCTAATGGAAAAATTGAAGAACAGACTTTCTGGAGCCAGAAAGAGTTTAACCTTGTTTAACCAGCGCTGCCCGATGCTGCTCTAGTGGCAACTCCACGCTAAATCACGCTAAAGCACGTTAAAGCGTGCTTGATAGCAGGGGCTGGAAAGAAGCAGGAATAGACCCAAAACGGACAATAAAACTACAGTTTCAAGTAAGTAACCACCTCTACGGGGGGGCAGGGAAGCTGCTCAATGTTATTCACTGCCACTGATCAACAGAGAGACTTTCCTTTAGCCCAAGCAAAAATGGCCTCACAGAAACTTTCAAATAGTTCAGGAATAGCAAGCCTGTAACTGAACTTTTTTAACTCTCAGAAAAGTGGGAAAAAAGCAAGATTTTGTTTTGTTTTTGTTTTTTTCAGAGATAGCAGAGGTTCACAAGTAATATCAAGTTATAACAGTGCAGTAAATGACCCCACACAAGAGTGCTAGGTCAAGGACAGAAAATATGCAAGTTTTAAGAAAAAAACGATTTAAAATTAAGTGCAAACAGGAAATTCAGCAAACAGCTTTTGGTTGTGCTCTAAATACAGCTACTAATACAGAAATCAAGTTTAACAAGCCATCAAATGCTCAAGCTAGGCAGCTATGCAGAAAAACTTAGCAAATAAACAGAGAAAAAATACTTAAAATCTGAAAAGTGGCTCCCTTCTTCTCTCAGCATTTTTTCCTCTTGGAGGGTGCTTCACCAACAGCCAACAAGACTGAAAAGACGCCCAAACCACGAGGCAACTAGGTTTTAAGAGAGGAAGATGTAGGAGTTTTGGAAATGACCCCTAGTGGCCAATAAAACTACAGTTTCAAGTCAGTAACCACCTCTACGGGGGGCAGGGAAGCTGCTCAATGTTATTCACTGCCACTGATCAACAGAGAGACTTTCCTTTAGCCCAAGCAAAAATGGCCTCACAGAAACTTTCAAATAGTTCAGGAACAGCAAGCCTGTAACTGAACTTTTTTAACTCTCAGAAAAGTGGGAAAAAAGCAAGATTTTTTTTTTGTTTTTTTCAGAGATAGCAGAGGTTCACAAGTAATATCAAGTTATAACAGTGCAGTAAATGACCCCACACAAGAGTGCTAGGTCAAGGACAGAAAATATGCAAGTTTTAAGAAAAAAACAATTTAAAATTAAGTGCAAACAGGAAATTCAGCAAACAGATTTTGGTTGTGCTCTAAATACAGCTACTAATACAGAAATCAAGTTTAACAAGCCAGCAAATGCTCAAGCTTGGCAGCTATACAGAAAAACTTAGCAAATAAACAGAGAAAAAATACTTAAAATCTGAAAAGTGGCTCCCTTCTTCTCTCAGTGTTTTTTCCTCTTGGAAGGTGCTTCACCAACAGCCAACAAGCCTGAAAAGATGCCCAAACCATGAGGCAACTAGGTTTTAGGAGAGGAAGATGAAGGAGTTTTGGAAATGACCCCTAGTGGCCAATAAAACTACAGTTTCAAGTCAGTAACCACCTCTACGGGGGGCAGGGAAGCTGCTCAATGTTATTCACTGCCACTGATCAACAGAGAGACTTTCCTTTAGCCCAAGCAAAAATGGCCTCTCAGAAACTTTCAAATAGTTCAGGAACAGCAAGCCTGTAACTGAACTTTTTTAACTCTCAGAAAAGTGGGAAAAAAGCAAGATTTTTTTTTTGTTTTTGTTTTTTCAGAGATAGCAGAGGTTCACAAGTAATATCAAGTTATAACAGTGCAGTAAATGACCCCACAAAAGAGTGCTAGGTCAAGGACAGAAAATATGCAAGTTTTAAGAAAAAAAACGATTTAAAATTAAGTGCAAACATGAAATTCAGCAAACAGCTTTTGGTTGTGCTCTAAATACAGCTACTAATACAGAAATCAAGTTTAACAAGCCAGCAAATGCTCAAGCTATACAAAAAACTTAGCAAATAAACAGAGAAAAAAATGCTTAAAATCTGAAAAGTGGCTCCCTTCTTCTCTCAGCGTTTTTTTCCTCTTGGAGGGTGCTTCACCAACAGCAAACAAGCCTGAAAAGACGCCCAAACCACGAGGCAACTAGGTTTTAAGAGAGGAAAATGAAGGAGTTTTGGAAATGACCCCTAATGGCCAATAAAACTACAGTTTCAAGTCAGTAACCACCTCTAGGGGGGGGGGGGCAGGGAAGCTGCTCAGTGTTATTCACTGCCACTGATCAACAGAGAGACTTTCCTTTAGCCCAAGCAAAAATGGCCTCACAGAAATTTTCAAATAGTTCAGGAACAGCAAGCCTGTAACTGAACTTGTTTAACTCTCAGAAAAGTGGGAAAAAAGCAAGATTTTTTTTTGTTTTTGTTTTTTTCAGAGATAGCAGAGGTTCACAAGTAATATCAAGTTATAACAGTGCAGTAAATGACTCCACACAAGAGTGCTAGGTCAAGGACAGAAAATATGCAAGTTTTAAGAAAAAAACGATTTAAAATTAAGTGCAAACAGGAAATTCAGCAAACAGCTTTTGCTTGTGCTCTAAATACAGCTACTAATACATAAATCAAGTTTAACAAGCCAGCAAATGCTCAAGTTAGGCAGCTATTCAGAAAAACTTAGCAAATAAACAGAGAAAAAATACTTAAAATCTCAAAAGTGGCTCCCTTCTTCTCTCAGCATTTTTTTTCCTCTTGGAGGGTGCTTCACCAACAGCCAACAAGCCTGGAAAGATGCCCAAACCACGAGGCAACTAGGTTTTAGGAGAGGAAGATGAAGGAGTTTTGGAAATGACCCCTAGTGGCCAATAAAACTACAGTTTCAAGTCAGTAAACACCTCTACGGGGGGCAGGGAAGCTGCTCAATGTTATTCATTGCCACTGATCAACAGAGAGACTTTCCTTTAGCCCAAGCAAAAATGGCCTCACAGAAACTTTCAAATAGTTCAGGAACAGCAAGCCTGTAACTGAACTTTTTTAACTCTCAGAAAAGTGGGAAAAAAAGCAAGATTTTTTTTTTGTTTTTGTTTTTTTCAGAGATAGCAGAGGTTCACAAGTAATATCAAGTTATAACAGTGCAGTAAATGACCTCACAAAAGAGTGCTAGGTCAAGGACAGAAAATATGCAAGTTTTAAGAAAAAAACGATTTAAAATTAAGTGCAAACATGAAATTCAGCAAACAGCTTTTGGTTGTGCTCTAAATACAGCTACTAGTACAGAAATCAAGTTTAACAAGCCAGCAAATGCTCAAGCTATGCAAAAAACTTAGCAAATAAACAGAGAACAAATGCTTAAAATCTGAAAAGTGGCTCCCTTCTTCTCTCAGCGTTTTTTCCTCTTGGAGGGTGCTTCACCAACAGCAAACAAGCCTGAAAAGACACCCAAACCACGAGGCAACTAGGTTTTAAGAGAGGAAGATGAAGGTGTTTTGGAAATGACCCCTAATGGCCAATAAAACTAATGTTTCAAGTCAGTAACCACCTCTACGGGGGGGGGGCAGGGAAGCTGCTCGGTGTTATTCACTGCCACTGATCAACAGAGAGACTTTCCTTTAGTCCAAGCAAAAATGGCCTCACAGAAATTTTCAAATAGTTCAGGAACAGCAAGCCTGTAACTGAACTTGTTTAACTCTCAGAAAAGTGGGAAAAAAGCAAGATTTTTTTTGTTTTTGTTTTTTTCAGAGATAGCAGAGGTTCACAAGTAATATCAAGTTATAACAGTGCAGTAAATGACTCCACACAAGAGTGCTAGGTCAAGGACAGAAAATATGCAAGTTTTAAGAAAAAAACGATTTAAAATTAAGTGCAAACAGGAAATTCAGCAAACAGCTTTTGCTTGTGCTCTAAATACAGCTACTAATACAGAAATCAAGTTTAACAAGCCAGCAAATGCTCAAGCTAGGCAGCTATGCAGAAAAACTTAGCAAATAAACAGAGAAAAAATACTTAAAATCTCAAAAGTGGCTCCCTTCTTCTCTCAGCGTTTTTTCCTCTTGGAGGGTGCTTCACCAACAGCCAACAAGCCTGAAAAGACCCCCAAACCACGAGGCAACTAGGTTTTAAGAGAGGAAGATGAAGGAGTTTTGGAAATGACCCCTAGTGGCCAATAAAACTACAGTTTCAAGTCAGTAACCACCTCTACGGGGTCAGGAAGCTGCTCAATGTTATTCACTGCCACTGATCAACAGAGAGACTTTCCTTTAGCCCAAGCAAAATGGCCTCACAGAAACTTTCAGACCTTCTACATTGCCCACCTGATCATGAAGGGATTCACATCCAGATCTAGTGAGGTCATTGTTCCCTGTACTCCTCCTTATCAGACCAATGATCGAGTACAATGCCCCATTCAGGATGTATCTCACCCGACATCTGCAGCAATTGGAGAGAGACCCCAAAAGTTCCTCACCAAAAGGATAAGGACTCCAAAATCTGTCATATGCTGCCAGATTGAAGAAACTCCAGCTCTATTCAGTCGCATACGTCTGCTCCAGGTGACATGTGCCCTGACATACAAGGCCATGTCCAACCTGGAATTAATGGACATGCTCCGCCTCAAAATCCAAATCCACCAAAACCACTAGAGCAAGTGACTTAAACCTTAGTACGGATATAAATAGGGCGTGCTGGAGGATAGATTTATCACTCAGAGACTCCTATGCTGTGGAATAAAATCCCGGTCCATGTGAGGCAGAGCACCTCGCTGGCTCTGTTCAAGAGAAATCTTGACCTATGGATGGGAGATCGTAGGTTTACCCCGGGAATCATCTCTGTGTCACTGCTGGACAGAGGCACAACAAACTAATGGGCACAGTATTTTTTCATATAAGGGGTGGCGTAAGCCACAAAACTTTGGGCTAGGCTTATAAATGCCTTAGGGCAGATAGCCTAGTACAAACCTATGAACCTATGAACCTAAGAGCAGTGTACAACAACAGTGGTCCTTCTCAACAAAGGTGTTGCTTGAATGGATACTGCAAACTACCACCCCAGAATCCTGAGAAGCTTGGTCTGCACAGCTATGGAAAGGATCAGCATGTACCACAGACATAAAGATATTGGGGACCTACTGACACCGGACCCTACCCAGTGTGGCTTTCTTAAGTGCAGATCCTGCCCCTAAACATATTTGACTAATTTGAAACAGTCATTAAGGTCATTGATGAGGGCAATGTGGTCCACACAGCGTAGCTGGACCTTGCAAAGGCTTCCATACAATACCCTACGTGTTCATTATAGATATGCTCACCAGCTTAAATATAAACCCCTATGTCAGTAGAGGGGTTGCAAACCAGACCAAGGACAGAACTGACATGGTCAGACATGCTGCAGCCATGTTAGACTACAAACCAGATATAACTGGCATCCCACAAGGCTTGGTCCTGGGACCTCCCTCATTTGGTATATATGTCCCATAGGTACAGGCCAACATGGAAGGACTGTGTCTGAACATGTATGCAGGGGACTACAAGCTGCCCACCATATCTGACCCTCCAGCTGACACAAGCATCCCACAAAAGGGCCACATAGAAACAGACAACCGGTACCATAGCCATGTCAGCAAGCTAATTGCAGAAAAGTGTATAGTCAACCCCCGTGGATATACAGTAAGTGCCCACCAATTACCACATAGGTGTTAACCCATTCGTACTTAACATGTAATGAGAGACCTGCGGACACAAGGTGATAGATATCCTGCACTGGACAAACATGTGGCTGTAGTGTTCACAGAAACATACCATATACCCACCTAATCATGAAGGTTGTCAGATCTAGATAAGGGGAGGTCATTGTGGCTCTGCAGTCATCCTTCATCAGCATTACAATTGACTACAATAGCCCCTGTGGGATGTACCTCAGCAGACACCTCCATCAACTGTAAAGTCCCCAACAGTACCTCACTAGGAGTATCAAAGAGCTTAAACAGATGCCATGTGTTGCCTGATTAAACAAACTGCAGCTCCACACACTGCTATACTGCCCACCCAGAGGCAAGCTGTGCCTGATGTATAAAGCGATGTCCAAGCTGGAGTCAATGAACATGCTGCACCTTGTACAATCTGAATGGCAGTGAGCTATGCACATGGGAGACCTGTACCCTAGCACTGACATGCATAGGACAAGCTGTACTGCATGATCCATAACACAGAAGCCACCCCCACTCATGAGTAAACTCCCAGTACAGGTTATCCATAGAGTAACTCATCGATTCTCCTCAAGAGGAATCTTGATGAGTGGATGGGAGATGGTAGGTTTACCCTGGGTATCACTGTTATGTCACAGGTAGACGGAGGCACAGTATACTAACCATGACATATGTCATGGCAAACTCCACTTACAATGTGTGTCGAAGGACAAACATACTCTCTGACTAGCATTAGAAATGGCCTAGGGCACATCGCTAGTGTTTGCCAATGTACACCTATGTTGTGGAATACACTACCAATGTTGGACAAGCCTGGTATAAGTAGTTCATATCTGAACATAATGCAACATGGTCAGATGTGCACAACTGGCCCCTAACCAGGCTGTTGTGCTCACTATGGAAATGTAAAGCAGTGATAGGACTAAAGCCCAGGATACTGTCCACCACAGTGAAAGTACTGAACCAGTACACTATACGGTACTACAGTGTTAGGTCAGTATGAAAGGATGTTGACAACTGTATGCAAAGTATCCCATGCAAACCCTGCAGGCACAGTATAATCCCTGTTGTGTTCACACACAAAACAGTTGGACAGTAACTACACAGCATGACACACAACACACAACCATAAACGGGAGATATTGTTGAAGTTCACACTCATCCACAAATGTGGTGGGCTGCAGAGTTCAACATATGGAAAGCTCACACTGGGCATGCTCGCACACTTTGATAAATGAGACATATGTCAGACAACAAGCCATGGGAAGGCTGAACTGGGCATGCTCACACACTTAGGCCAAATCTCAGTTTAGCTGTTGGCCACACATATCTGGTATTTGTACATGTTATTATAGGAACCAACCACATTACAGCAATCTGCCCAGTGCACACAGTTAAATGACTACAGAGACATACGTAATATAGTGGATCCCTCCCATATGCAAACATCTTCCACAGATATACAAGTTGTTCATACAAACAGGGAATGCTATAGCAATAAAGACCTGCAAACAGTCTATCAGCAACAAATATTGTGCATCTGACAATTAAACATATGGGTGTAGAGGTCAACACTAGGCTGTTTGCCCTAGGGAATGACAGCTTAGCCAGAGTGTGCTTGGCGTCTGCCTCCCCAGTACAGTAGGCTACTGTGCCACTGTAGCAGGGTCACATAAGGCACCGTAGGGGCTAGTGCTGTGCCTCTGTCAAGCAGGGACACAGTGGAGATCCCACGGTTTTAAATTTGCTAAGCCACATCCATGTTGTTGGTGTGTGCTGAAGAGGGTTGCTGAGGACCTCTAACAGTAAGTGGGCGTCAATAACAGACTGAGGGGAGCCTTATCTGCATTGTCTGGACAATTTCACTGTAAACACTGTGTCGTGATGATTATGAGGGATTGAAGTGTCGTGCCGTGGCCTGTTCAGAGATGTCCTCCCTCTGTGGGCTACTGCTCTGCAATGTATTAGCAGTAGCCCACAGAGGTAGGACATCTGTGGACTACTGCTCTGCAATGTATTAGCTCACTCTGTCTGTTGGACAGCTCATATATGGCTGGTGTACACCTGCACC
>NC_056733.1:809707707-809864435 GCF_019279795.1 Protopterus annectens | reverse complement strand
GTTCCTAGATGTCAGTGCTGTTTTCAGGATTAATTTAAGTCTTCTAAAATATTCCTTACTGAGTTTTATTCGCATTTGTTTCTGTTTTATTGTTGACCCTTCATCAATTTCCAATTATTTATACACTCCCTCTTGCTCAAGTTCTTTTATATCACATTCTTGTCCCAAACTGATGTTTTCTTGGTGCTACAGCTTTCCTGCTTTAGAGGTTGCTTTTGCATATTTATCAAGACCAAATTACATTCTTTTATCATTTGAAAAAGTTTTTACTACTTTCAGTTGTGCTTTAACTTCCTCATCTGCTGAGCTATACAGTTTTAAATCATCGACAAAGAGATGAGAAGTCTTTACAGTTTTTTTGCTTTCTAGGAGCCACATTATAGCCATGACCTAATCTGTTAAGCAGACAGCTTGCTGGGTTAAGGGCAAGTCAAAAGAGCAGTGGGATGAACCAAATGCTGATTAAGGCACCCGATGCCCATCAGAACCCACTAAAGGTGTTGGTTGATATAGACAACAGGAAGGTGGCCATGGAAGTTGGAATCTACTAAGGAGTGTGTAACAACTCACCTGTTGAATTAACTAGCCCTGAAAATGGATGGTGCTGGAGTGTTGGGCCCATACCCAGCCATCACCAGCAGTGGGACCTGACGGGGGCTACACCGCGATGATTAGGAGAGCCACCGCAATGGCACTGAAGCCCAGGGAGAGGTCCTGGGTAGAGCCACCATGGGTGCAGATCTTGGTGGTGGTAGTATCTGGAATATACCTCTTTGGATTTTTATCCATGGAATAATGATTTGTCCTTTATCATTGCTTAACTGCAAAGTGGTCTGTCACTGATTCATGGTCTCTGTGATGTAGTTTATCAGTGTAGGGTGCATCTTGTATATATTTTAAGCACTCTTTTATCCATGAATGTGGGAAACTGTCAAATGCTTTTTTATAGTCTATCTATGTCATACTTAGATTCTTCCCCTTTTCACACTTCTCCAGTATGACTTTATTTTATAACAAATGATGCTTTGCTCCATATGACTTTCTTTTATTACCCTTTTGTTCTATTGCCATAATGCAGTTTTCTTCTAAATGGCTATAAACTCTGTTGGCATCAATTCCAGTGTACAGTTTATATGTCGTCGGAAGGCAAGTTATTGGTCTATAGTTTTTAGAGTAGCTTTCAGGTTCACTCTTAAGTAGAAGCATTGTTTTTCCTATTGTTAACCAGGCTGGTGTCTGTTCGGGGTGCACATATAAATAGTTCTTACTCATGGCTAAATCTTTATGCAAAGATGTTAATACTTTTAGCCAGAAGTTAGGTACTGCATCTCGGACTGGGGTTTTCCAATTTGAGGATTTTTTTTAACTTTGTTTCAATCTCTCTGGCTGTTACTTCATTCCATTTCATATCCTGTACGTTTAAACTTATTATTTCTTTTACTTTTTCTGTCCATTTAGCATCTTTGTTATGTTACACAGGATTGTCATAAATATTTCCTCATAAGGTATATATTTCTTCTTTTTTGGTGGTCTTTTAATTCCTTTCACCTTTTTTCCCCAATTATCGATAAAACTTTTATTGAGTCATCAATAAATTGCTTACTTTATACTTTTCCTTTATATTTGAGTATCTTCAAAGTTTTCTGCCTGTGCTGATATTTTTAGTTTATTATTTGCATGATAAATGCTGATGTGTTAAAATACTACACATTTATTTTATTAAGTCTATCTTTCTGAGCATTTTTGTTGATCTGTTCCCTCTTGTATACTTAATTGCTTTATAGTTTTCTCTATTTGATACTTCCATGATGGAATTCAATTTCTCCCCGTCCTTTACCTTACTACCCTGTGGTCCTGTGGTAGGACTTTATCTGTTATTAATTTGGCTGCACAATAATGTGTTCTATTTACTTTGGTTATATTGCATGAATCACTATGAATAGTCCTAATTACTTTGTTCATTTGCTCATAGGAACATAGGATCATAGGAGCTTACTAGGCTATTGGTCCTTAGGCCCTTATAAGCCTAGCCAAGAGTGTAGTCCATGTTTAGACAAATCAGCACCCAATGCCCCTGTCCAGCAGTGACATGGGTAGAGTCCCTGGGATATATTTTCTGTTTCCCATCCAGTTATCGGGGTTGCACTTAAAAAATGGATAAAGAGGTACTCTGCTTGATGTGAAGAGGGAGTCTATTCCATAGATGGGGGAGTCTCTGGGACACAAATCTGTCCCTCCAAGTCTTGTTGATGTCACAGACCAGGTTGAGGCCACGCATGTGGGTTGCTCGAGTGGAGCTTGACTTGCAGATATGCAGCAGTCTCATCAATGTGGGGTCCGTGATCACCTTGTATGCCAAACAGAGGTCACCTCTGAGGAGTTTGTATGAAACTGGGTAGAGGGATGGGGCTTTTAGCCTATCTGTGTATGATAGATGTTTGGGTCTATATTATCTGAATGAATGTTCATAATATCGAATGCTCTAAAGAGCGAAAATGATGGACCTTGAACTCGTTATTGTGGGGGGCTGCACCCCCACTCCCCCCACTAAACATATATATATATATATATATATATATAAATATATATATATATATATATATCAACCCCGAGATCACACTACAGCGAGGAAAGGGCAAATATTCCGACCTTCACTGTACTGCAATCCCACAAGAAGTACATTGAGGTCTGACATTTCACTCTTTACAGCATTCGCAATTATGAACATTCATTCACATAATATTGACCCTAGATGTTTGATGCCCTGGATTCTCCTGGTGAGGAACCTCTGTGGTCTCTCCGGCTGTTGCATGTGCTTTGCAAGGTACATGCCAAAAGGGGCATATTACTCAATAATGGACCTTATAAGGGAAGAATACAGGGATGTTATGACCTCCTTGTCCCTGGATAAGATACCCTTACTTATTAGGTGGGCTATGTAGAAGACTTTCCATACAATGGAAGCAACATGGTGGTCAAAAGTTAGATTGCTATCAACCTGGGTGCCCAAATCTCTCACAATTGATTGCATGCTTAGGACATTGTTATTAATGTGATAATTTGTGGGGACATCACTCTCCCCAAAGGGAATGATGATGCATTTCTTAGTATTCAGCTTGAGGCCGTATTTCTGGCACCAGTCATTTGTCTGAGTGATACCCTCCTGGAGGATGTCCACATCACTAGAGGAATTGATGACAGCATCCAGCTTGCAGTCATCTGCAAACTCGGACAGTCATAGCTCACTGGTTTGGGCCTGCACCTCAGAAAAGTATATCCCAAATAACAGAGGCCCCAAGACCGAACCTTGGGGTATGCCACTTGTTATGGGTCTATTGCTTGAGGTGGCTTCCCCTATTTTGACTAGGTGGATTCTATCAGTGAGCATGTTTGCTGCCCATCTGGTAATGTATGGATTGATGGCTAGTTGAGAGAGTTTATCTATTATGCCCAAGTGGGGAATATTGTCATAGGCTTTGACCAGGTCAAGGTAGGCCATGTGCACCTTCTTCCCCTCATCCATAGCTTTGGAGACTGTCTCAAAGAAGTCGACCAAATTTAGCAGACATGACCTTCCCTTGATGAAGCCAAACTGTGTGGGATCAAGTGTTTGGAGGTTGCCAATGTCCTTGTTAATGAGGTCCATGACAATCCATTCCATAGCCTTGCAGATCAAGCTAGTTAGGCTGATGGTTCTATAATTTCCCAGATCAGTGGATGCTCCACCTTTGTTTAAAGGGATGATAGTGGCTGTCATCCACTCAGTTGGGATGAAGCTAGTACTTAGGCTTTGGTTGAATAGGGTGCTTAATGGTGCTGCAAGTTCCTGCCAGAGTTCAAGTAGGATGTGGCCTGGGATGTTATCGGGTCCCATGGAGGCTGTATATTTTGCCTTTGAGAGAACAGTGATGACCTGTTCCCTAGATATAAGGGGAAGGGGGCAGGTACTGAGGATGTCCTGATTTACTAATGGGGGGGGGGCAGAGGGGTAAAGTTTTTGCTGAATCTTTCAGCCAGCAAGTTTGCTATATCCACGGCATTTGCATATGTGGTGTCCTTGACCACCAGTTCTGAACAGATTGGGGTGCTTCCTTTGAGGTTGTGGACATATGTGAAGAAGGCCTTATGGTTGTCTCTAGTAGATGTGGCCAATTTGGATTCGAAGTTTGCTTTGGAGGATTTCACTAATGTTTTTATTTGCTTGTTCAGGCTCTAAGGAGACATTGCTTCCATTTGAGCACCTGCTCCTTCTTGGTCTGGGACAGCAATTTTTTCCTTTTGTTATAGAGTTTATTTACTGCAGATGTCCACCAGACAGGTTTGGATATTGGTGCCAGTTCCTACAGAGGGGGAGGGGGCTGTGAAGCTGTTTATAAAATCTGTCAGGAGGCTTTAATCAGCTTTGGAGAAGTTTTTATTTCTGATCCTAGCTAGAGGGGGGGTGGGGGAGATGGTTATTTTGAAAGTGAACACTTTGTGGTCGGATCTTATGATACTATAGGGATGCTGCATTGGTTACTCATGTTGGTTAATACCAAGTCCAAGATATTATCACCTCTTGTGGGGATATCAACTAGCTGGTCCAAGGCATTTGCACTGACAAAATCATGGAATCTCTGGGCATTTGTGTTCTGGCATAAGTAGTTCTTCCAATCTATGTTTGGGAAGTTAAAGTCACCCAGAATCAGGGTAAAGGGTTGAATCTTGATAGATTCAAACAGGTCCAAATAGGTGGATTGGGCATCTTGAGTCAGATTTGGGGGCCTGTAGCTAGCTATGATTTGAATAGGGGTCTTGTCAATGGTTATCTGCAGCTGGAGTGTCTCCTGTGTGTCATACTGTTTGACCAGCCTGGAAGTGTGTATGTCTTTAATGTATATTGAAACTCCACCTCCTTTGGCTTTACTGCCCATAGTTTGGTGTCTGAATGTATGATAGGATGAGTAACCAGGTAAGGCCAGGGTGTTCTCTGCAGCTTTGAAACAGGTTTCTGTGACTGCACAGATGTCAGCATTTTCCAGAGTTAGGAATGCTTACAATGAGTGGAATGTCATGTTTAGACTCCTAGCGTTTAGCAACATGACTTTTAATTTGTGTTTTGTTAAAATTTTATGTTGGTAGTTTTAACCTCATCACTTTTGCTAAAATAGACACTGTAGGGGAGGCAAGAGTCTTTGCCAGAATCCTGAAGCCCAGGTGAGACAGATGCATGCCATCTCTGGCAAAGCATTGTGGTCTGTCGATCATATCTTCCCAGGCTGTCAGGTACTGGATCTCCCTGGAATGACACTAGAAACTAAGAGAATTGTTAAAGTCAATCATTTTCTGTTTGTATCGAGGCATCATTCTGGGTGACAGCAGAATGCTGATTAAGGCTAGAGACATACCTGCCTGGAATACATAATCAGTGAGCTCAATCATGTCTCTCTTCATATAGTCCAGAAAGGCAGGTCACAAGTTATTCAAGCCAACATGGCCTATAACAGAGTCATAACAGTATCTGTTGTTGAGAGACTTGAGTGCATATGTGATGTGGTGGATTCTGGCACCTGACAGACAACTAACCATGACTTTCTCCTTATCCAGTCTGGTGAGAGGCACATCTGTGTGTTTCCCAATGGAGTCTCCTATGACTAATACGTTGGGTTTATGGTGAAGCCTTAGTGACTGTGAGGCACAGGTGTGTAGACTATGCATGGTATCTGGTGTGGAGGGCTGTGAAGATCGCGTGTGTTTTTGCCTCAAAAGTCTCCCTTGTTTGGGTATGTTTATTTATTTTTATTTTATTTATTTTTATTTATTTATTTAACATTTGATAACCGGGAAAGTCTGACTTGGAACTAAGCCAATTTTCAGTGGAGGCCCGGGGAGAAAGGCTCCAGATTATCAGTTTATGTGGAGGACCTCTGCATATGTAGGTGTGTATTGTGTAGGTGTGGGTGGTGTTTGAGATGTAGTGATTGTGTTCACAACCTTTTTGGTTCCAGATATACTGACTTGAGGGGGAGACAGCTTAGACTGTAGTTTCCTAATGTAATTGAATCTCTCACAAATTGTGTTCCTAGGTGGTAATATTAGATGGTTGTCCATGTATATGAGGCAGTTGCTACACTGTCTCAGGGTGCCCATATCAACCAGACTGGCATTAGAAACTGTAGAAAATTGCTCATCCATATTTGTCAGAATCTGAGGGAGAAAGGCCAGGGAGAGCTAAAGGGTCGGCCAAAAGCCCAAGTGCTTTAACCAAAAACTAAGAACTTAGAATAACACTTAAGAATAACACTAAACAATTTAGGCAGGCTATAAATAAGCAGTCATAAATGCAAGAGAAAAGATGCAGTTGAACACTTTAAGAGAACAGGCATCGCGTAGCAAGAAAAAGCAAAGCAAGATGAAGTAACAGAGTAGTAGGAAGAACAACAAATTAGAAAAATATAAGCAGCTGAATAAAGTGCTTTTTTAAATTTATTATTTATTATTATTCATTATTTTTTTTTTTACTTATAAAGCAAAAAACGTTTATCAGACTTTTAACTTTTGGGTTTTATTGACCTTCTACAGTCTATTCCTTTCATTGATCTCAATATGTCTAGCCATCTCTATTAAATCAAGCAACTCTTCTCTTAGATCATCTTCTTCTAAACTGAGGGCGCATTCTTTGTTCACCATTTCCTTTGGGCATTCTTTAGAAAGTTCCAGAGCTTCTTCCTGTACCACATTCTCTTCAGTTTCACCCTGTGTCATCTGTTGGCCTTTCATATGTGAACTCACTGGCCTATCACTCCATGACATTGGCTGTGTCCGAGTTGACATAGTTTCCTGTTCTTCCCCTTGCTGTATACGTCCAACTGAACCTTTGTATTGGTTTCTTGTGGGAGACTCCAAAGTATCTTCTACTCCTAAAAGAAAGAGATAAGGCCTGGGACACCTGGCATAACAATAAAACAAACTTAAATAGACAAACATATTTTGAACTAAGAAACAGCTAAAAGACAAATAAGGAATGATAAAAAAGTCAAAACACTGACATCCGAACTAAACATAACTCACAGACACAGACATTCTGTATGGCTATTGACAAAATTTTACAACCAGGTAAAACTAGTACCCCCACCTCCAAACATAAATGGTACTGCTAGCAACATAGCTACCTAATTCAATGACTATATCACCAACTTGATTCTTAAACTGATTACTCCTTCTTCCACCACTAGTTTCCTAAATCTACACAATCCCCCAAACAACCACAACATTTTTTCACTCAGACCAGTCCCAACCAGTCTCATCTATAAGCATCTGTTCAAACTAAAATCTGCAAACCTTTCAGCTGACAAACTCCCAGCAGAATACCTACGAATCTCAGCCAAAGCCATCGCATATCCTGTTTCTGTATTAATCATCAGATCCATAGCTGAGTAATCGGTACCCTCCCTCTGGAAAATCTCTCACATAATACCATTACATAAAGGGGGTACATCAACTGAATTATCCAGCTACCATCCAATAGCGATATTATCCCCATTGTCAAAAATACTGGAAAAATGCATACACACTCAGATGCTAAACTATCTCTTATCCAACAGCCTTCTTTCCAAAACACAACATGGGTTCCTCCCATGCCATAGCACTACCACTGCCCTTATCAGTTTTATCAACAATGTCAATCAACAAAGGAACCTAGGTAATCAAGTCTCCACTATCTTTCTACACCAGTCTAAAGCATTTGATATGGTCTCTCACAACAAACTTCTAACTGTACTCTCTGAACTCAGCGTAGACAATCCCACCCTGCTCTGGTTTAAAGACTATCTCTCCAACCACCAGCAAGCCGTTAAATAGATGGACTCCCTCTGTCCCCTTCTTCCAGTTACCCTAGGTGTACCACAAGGATGTATACTTGGACCCCTGCTTTTCACCATCTTCACAAATAACCTACACACAGCAACCCATCAAGCAAATTTGGTCCAATATGCAGATGATGCCACACTAATCTGCTCAACTCTCTCTCTCCAAATTATTCAAGGAAAAAAACAAGAAGCCTTCACCACCATAGAAACATAGCTGTCAAACTTTCAACTTATTCTAAACCCCAAAAAACACAACTCATGCTTTTCTGTCCCTCCAAAGCTATTGAACCCACTCCCTCTTTTAACATATCTTCTTCAGACAACACCCTCATCACCCCAGTGCCACAAACCAAACTACTAGGGACAATTATTGACCAAAACCTTAAACTCAATAAACATATAGCCCAGACCATAACTATAGGTTCATAGGTAGGTACTAGGCTATCTGCCCGAGGGCATTTATAAGCCTAACCAGAGTGCATCAGCTTTTGCTGCCCCATTGATTAATTAACTGAGCCTCTGTCAAGAAGAGCCAATTAAGTGATCCCAGGGGTGTATTTTGTGTTACCCATCCACTCGGTGAGGTTTCTCTTGAAGAGTGTTAGTGAGGGGTTCTGCCTAATGTAGATAGGAATTTTGTTCCAAAGCATGGGGAGTCTCTGTGACAGGAATCTATCCCTCCAGCCTGTTCTGTTTATTATTGTGGCGAGGTTTAGCTCACTAGAGCTCATGGCTCGCAGTGACTTGGATTTCTTTAGGTGGAGCATGTCCATCAATTCTGAGTTGGACATGGCTTTGTAAGTCAGGCAGAGATCACCTCTGAGTAAGCGATATGCTACTGAGTACAGCCAGAGTTTTTTCAGTCGGGCTGCATAGGACATATGTTTGAGGCCAGTAATCCTCTTGGTGAGGTACTTTTGTGGTCTTTCCAGCTGTTGGAAGTGTCTTGTGAGGTACATCCCAAATGGGGCATTGTATTCTATGATGGGTCTGATGAATGATGAGTAGAGTGGCAGTATAACCTCTTTATTTCCAGATGCGAACCCTTTAGTAATTAGATTGGTCACAGAAGGATTTCCTAACTAATTTGGCAATATGATTGTCAAAGGAGAGATTACTATCTACCTGGGTCCCCAGCTCTCTTATTACCTCTTCTGTATTAAGGGGGCTGCCACCTATGTGGTAATTCATGGGTGTTTTTTTTTTCCCAAATGGGATGACTATGCATTTTTTGGCATTTAGCTTGAGGCCATGACTTTGACACCAGGTGACATCTCAGTAAGGCCAATTTTGGAGGATGTCCGTGTCAGCCAGAGAGTCAATTATGGCTCCCAGTTTGCAGTCATCAGTGAACTTGGTTAGCCATAGTCCTCCCATGTTAGCCTGTACTTCTGAGACGTATATGCCAAACAGTAAGGGGTCCCAGGACAGAGCCTTGCCAGACACCACTTGTGACTGGTTTAGAGTCGGACCTGGAGCCTGCTATTCTTACCGCATGAGCTCTGTCTGTAGGCCAGTTGGCAACCCATCTTGTGACATAGGGGTTTATGTTCAGGCTGGTGAGTTTTTCTATAATACCAGAGTGAGGAATGGTGTCAAATGCCTTGGCAAGGTCAAGGTAGGTTGTGTGAACCACCTTTCCCTCATCTATGGCCTTGGTGACTGTTACAAAGAAGTCAATCAGGTTTAGTAGGCATGATATGCCCTTAACAAAGCCGAACTGGGTCAGGTCAAGTGTTTGGAGGTTCCCAATGTCTTTGTTAATGAGTTCCATGATGATGAGCTCCATAGCCTTGCAGACCAGGCTAGTCAGGCTTATGGGGCGATAGTTACCAGGGTCAGTTGTGGCCCCTCCTTTGTGGAGTGGAATAACCGTTGTGCGCCATTCTATGGGTATGTAGCCTGTGGAGAGCTTGTGGTTGAACAGTGTGTTTAGGTGGGGGGCTAGTTCATTCTGTAGTTCATGCAAGACGCATCCTGGCACACCATCTTGCCCCACTGATGCTGTGGTTTTGGCTCATGAAAGGGCCATTTTCACCTGTGCATCTGTGATTTCTGGGACACTACACTTTTCCAGTATTGTTGTGGGCCCTTTTGGAGGTGAGAGGGGGGTGAAGTTTGCACTGAATCTATCTGCCAGGATGTTGGCAATATCAGTAGGTTCAGTATATTTTGTGCTATTTTGCACTAGCTCAGAGCATATCTGTGAGTTGCCATTTAGATTCTTGACATTGCTAAAGAAGGCTTTGTGGTTATCTTTCGAATCCTTGGCTATTTTTCTTTCAAAGTTAGCCTTGGATGATTTTATGAGGGACCTTAGTTTCTTACTGATACTGATCAGGGATGTCTTCCCCTCTTGGGATTTGCTTTTTTTCTGAACTAGTTTCCTCCTTTTATTGTATAACCTGTTTATGCCATTGGTCCACCAGACTGGTATCCTTCTCTTAGAGGAGTGAGTCTTGGTTTTGCTAGGGATGGTACAATCCATAAATCCTTGTAGGTGCTCATAGAGTGCATTTGTAAAGGATTCTGCATCTTGGGTAGTGTTATCCTTTAGCATGGGGGCTGTGAAACTTACCACATCTGTCTTAAATAAGGTGAAGTTTGCTTTAGAAAAGTTTTTCACTGTGGTTTCCTTGGTTGGGGTTGGTGGTGGGTTGTGAACATCCAGAGTGATTAGTTTATGGTCTGATCTAACCAGTGACAGGTTGACCTCCGGTGCGGAACACCTGTCACCCATGTTGGTGATGACCAGGTCCAATATGTTTTCACCTCTGGTAGGGGAGTTTACCCAACTGATCCAGGGCATTTGAGTTGATAAATTCTAGGAAGTGCAGAGCGTGGGAGTTTGTACTCAAGTAGTTTTCCCAGTTAATGGTAGGGTAATTGAAATCGCCCAATATCAGGGTGTTCAGTAGGACCTTCAAGTTTTCCAGTGTCTCCAGAAAGGCAGAGTGGTGGTCCTGGGTCATGAAGGGTGATCTGTAGCAGGCCACAATTTGCATTGCAGAGTTGCCCAATGTTAGTTGCACATGGATGATCTCAGAGGTATCATGCTGCACCACTAACCTGGAGGTGTAGGTATCCTTGATGAATATGGATACACTCCCCCCTTTTGTGTTTCGGTCTGTGTTCTGTGGCCGAAATGTGTGATATGAGTTGTAGCCTGGTAGTGCTGGAGTGCTCTCTGGAGCCTTGAACCAGGTTTCAGTTACTGCACAGATGTCAACGTTCTCCATACTGAGGAGTGCTTCGAGCGCATGCATTTTGAGATTTAAACTCCTGGCGTTGAGTTGCATAACCTTCAATTTTTTATTTGTGCTGTTTATGGAGGTGGGTTTGACTTTTGAGCCTTGCCTAAAAATGCAGTATGGGGCAGCAAGAGCTTTGGCCAGTATTCAAAAGCCTAGGGGTGACAGGTGCAAGCCGTCTCTTGTGAAGCAATGCAGCTTGTCGAGCATGTCATCCCAGGCTGACAGACACTGGATCCCATTTGAATAACACCAGACGCTTAGCCAATTGTTGAAATTGATCATTTTTTCTTTATACTGAGGTATCATTCTTGGTGAGGGCAGGATGCTACTCAGGGTCAGGGTCATACCTGCCTGGGCTACATGATCAGAGAGCTCTTCCATGTCTCTTTTCAAGTAGTCCAGGAAGGTACGTCTCAGGTCATTCACACCAACATGAACAATGACAGAGTCATATCTGTACTTGTTCTGGAGTGACCTGAGTGCTTGTGTTATGTGGCGGATTCTTGCTCCCGACAGGCAGCTAACAGTAACCTTTTCCTTGTCCAGCCTAGTGAGTGGGACTTCAGTGTGACTGACTATAGAGTCACCTATTACTAGTGTGTTAGGTACGTTATCTCGCCTTAAGGGCTGCGATTGTGTGACACATTGATTTTGTGTTTTATGTGTTTTCTGGTTTGTGACGGGAGGTGCAGGTTTTTTGAGTGTCTGCTTTGGAGCTCTCGGATGCAATTGCAGGTTTTTATTTAGAGCTTCCGAGTATGATTTAGTGTATTTATGTGTATTTTTTTTCCAGTGCTGGTTTAGTAGGTCTATGTGAGGCTGGAGGTATGGTGCAAGTGTTAACCTTCTCCTTATGACTGTCTGTTCCAGTCTTGAGTGGAGAGACCTTAGCCTCCAGTTTGGCTGTATAATTGCATCTCTTGCATATGTTAGTGTTTTGTGGTAGGAGGAGAGAGTTGTCTGTGTACATGAGGCAGTTGTAACATTGCCTCTGGATACCCAGATTCACCAGCTGGACTGGAGAGTACACCTGAAGGTGCCCTTTGGTCATTTCTGAATAGTAGGGTGAGCTGCTTAGTCACTTGGTTGGTGAGGGGTGGAAAAGGAGCCTTGCCCTGCTGGGCAATCAAGTGTCGGGGTGTATTAGTGCTTGCTATTAGTTCTGAGCAAGTGCTGGACTGTAGGATGCTTTTTGAGTGCTTAGGTTGAGAGACTAGTTTCAAGGGAAAAACTGAAGAGGAGACTTAGTGGATCTGGGAATAATTTAACCATAGCTAACCGGTGCTGCCCGGTGCGCAAAACCGTGCAAACACGGTTGTTAAACTACTAACTTCTGGGCTGGAACCACTCCTCCAAGGACAGATGGCTGCTCAAAGTTCCCCTCTCTCACAGGTGAAGAGAGAAACTTCGCTCTATCCAAGTAAGGTATGGGCAACTCAGAAACTTGTAACACAGACCTGAATTCAGCACTAGCCTGAAAACTGGACTATACTAGCTTAGAAGGGAGGGAAACAAGGAATGTTTTTTTTTTTTTTTTTTTAAAGATAAGGCAAAAACAGTAAAAAATACACTTAAAACAGCTTTAAACAACTACAAACGATCAGAAAAGGCCATCATACTTTAGTGTGTAGCCTACAACAGTTATACAAAGTAATTAAACAAAAAACGACTTTTTAAAAGTGCAGGCAGTCAAATAAGTACAATATGTGAAAAAAACAAGCTTTTAAATCACAATACATGTTGGAAAATCAGCATTTGGGCGGAAAACAGTTAAGTACATCAAGAAAATACAGAAAACTGATACTTAATCACTCCAAAGACTCTCTTTTAAGCTAGAAGGCTTGTATCAGTTTAAGGCTTTCTAGGGCTTTCCAGTAGGTTAGTTACAGGAATGATGGGAAACAAGCGCAGATGTGGTCTTTTAAACCAGAAAGTTGAAAGAGATGGACAGCTTCCCAAATGATCAATAAACTACAATTCCTGGGCCAAGAACCACTCCTCTTGTGGTGGACAAGCTAACTAGTACTTACCACTCCCACTGATAAGCTAGAAGGCTCCACTCCAACACAAAGGCTTGGGAGGCTCAGAAGCTTAAAACAGTCCTGGATACAGCAAATCTGTACCTGGACTAGACTAGTTACAGGAAAGGTGGGGATCAAGTGCAAACATGGGCTTTAAAACCATAAAGTTGAGAGAAATGGAAAAACTGCCCAAACGGCCAATAAACTACAATTTCTGGGCCAGAATAACTACTCTTGTGGCAGATAGGCTACCTAGTACTTACCACTCCCACTGATAAGCTAGAAGGCTCCCCTCCAACACAGAAAGGCTTGTGGGGCTCAGAAGCTTACTAACAGTCCTGGATACAGCAACTCTGTATCTGGACTAGGCTAGTTACAGGAAAGGCAGGAAACAAGCGCAAATGTGGCTTTTAAACCAGAAAGTTGAAAGAGATGGGAAAAAACTGCCCAAACCGCCAGTAGCAACAATTTCTGGGCCAGGAACCACTCCTCTGGTGGTAGATAGGCTATCCTCCAACACAGAAAGGCTTGGGGGGCTCAGAAGCTTGCAAAGAGTTCTGGATACAGCAAACCTGTACCTGGACTAGACTAGTTACAGGAAAGGTGGGGAACAAGCACAAATGCAGGCTTTTAAGCCAGCAAGTTGAAAGAGATGGAAAACTGCCTAAACTGCCAGTAAACTACAATCTATGGGCCAAAACCCACTCTTCCTGTGAAAGATAGGCTACCTAGTGCTTACCACTCTCACTGATAAGTGAGAAGGCTTCCCTCCAACACAGAAAGACTTGGGGGGCTCAGACGCTTACCAACAGTCCCGGATACAGCAAGTCTGTATCTGGACTAGACTAGTTACAGGGAAGGCAGGAAACAAGCATAAATGTGGCTTTTAAACCAGAAAGTTGAAAGAGATGGGGAAAAAAACTGCTCAAACGGCCAATAAGGTACAAGTTCTGGGCCAGGAGCCACTCCTCTTGTGGTAGATAGGCTACCTAGTGCTTACCACTCCCACTGATAAGCTAGAAGGCTTCCCTCCAACACAGAAAGGCTTGGGGGCTCAGAAGCTTACCAACAATCCTGGATACAGAAACTCTGTGTCTGGACTTGGCTAGTTACAGGAAAGGCGAGAAACAAGTGCAGGTGTGGCTTTCAAACCAGAAAGTTGAAAGAGATGGAAGAAAACTGCCCAAAATGGCCAATAGCTACAATTTCTGGGCCAGAGACCACACTTCTCTTGTGGTAGATAGGCTGCCTAATGCTTACCACTCCCACTGATAAGATGGAAGGCTTCCCTCCAACACAAAAAGGATTGGGGGGGCTTAGAAGCTTACAAAGAGTCCTGGATACAGCAAATCTGTATCTGGACTAAACTAGTAACAGGAAAGGCAGGAAACAAGAGCAAACACAAGCTTTTAAATCAGAAGGTTGAAAGAGATGGAAAAGCTTCCCAAACGCCAAAAAACTATAATGTCTGGGCCTGAAACCTCTCCTCCTGTGGTAGATAGGCTACCTAGTGCTTACTACTCCCACTGATAAGCTAGAAGGCTTCCCTCCAGCACAGAAAGACTTGGGGAGCTCAGACGCTACCAACAGTCCTGGATACAGCAAGTCTGTATCTGGACTAGACTAGTTACAGGGAAGGCAGGAAACAAGCATAAATGTGGCTTTTAAACCAGAAAGTTGAAAGAGATGGGAAAAAAAAACTGCTCAAATGGCCAATAAGGTACAAGTTCTGGGCCAGGAGCCACTCCTCTTGTGGTAGATAGGCTACCTAGTGCTTACCACTCCCACTGATAAGCTAGAAGTCTTCCTTCCAACACAGAAAGGCTTGGGGGGTTCAGAAGCTTACCAACAATCCTGGATGCAGAAACTCTGTGTCTGGACTTGGCTAGTTACAGGAAAGGCGAGAAACAAGTGCAGATGTGGCTTTCAAATTAGAAAGTTGAAAGAGATGGAAGAAAACTGCCCAAAATGGCCAATAGCTACAATTTCTGGGCCAGAGACCACACTTCTCTTGTGGTAGATAGGCTGCCTAATGCTTACCACTCCCACTGATAAGATGGAAGGCTTCCCTCCAACACAAAAAGGATTGGGGGGCTCAGAAGCTTACAAAGAGTCCTGGATACAGCAAATATGTACCTGGACTAAACTAGTAACAGGAAAGGCAGGAAACAAGCGCAAACACAAGCTTTTAAATCAGAAGGTTGAAAGAGATGGAAAAGGTTCCCAAACAGCCAAAAAACTATAATGTCTGGGCCAGAAACCTCTCCTCCTGTGGTAGATAGGCTACCTAGTGCTTACCACTCCCACTGATAAGCTAGAAGGCTTCCCTCCAACACAGAAAGGCTTGGGGGGCTCAGGAGCTTACAAACTGTCTTGGTGGACTAGACTAGTTAAAGGAAAGGCAAGAAACAAGTTTAGAATTTTTTTTTTTTTTTTTTTTACAGAAAAACAGCTAAAACAGCAGTATATACAATTCAAATGCAGTGCAGGCTAGCACAAATGTGTAGCAAATACAGTTTAATTAAATGCAATTAAATTAACAAATGACTAAAAAACAAGTGCATAAGGCATTAAATTAGAAGGCTACTAACAAGCAGTAATAAGTGCAGAGTAAGAGCGACTGAACAGATAACACGCAGAGTAGCAACTAAGACAGTTACAGTAAGAACTGCTGAATATATATATATATATATACAAAGACCTACCACAACTGCAAACCAAACACATAAAAACACAAAGACATACTCGGAGGCTCTAATAAAAAACTTACCAAAACAACAGAGGCTCCCAAAGCAGACATCCAAAAATCCACCACCTCAAAACAAAACACATGCAACACATACTTCAATAAATCAGTGTGTCGACCAATCGCAGCCCTTAAGGCCAAACACCTTGCCTGATACATTAGTAATAGGTGACTCCATAGTCAGACACACTGATGTCCCACTGACCAGGCTGAACAAGGAGAAGGTGACTGTGAGCTGTCTATCGGGGGCTAGGATCCGCCACATAACACACGCACTCAGGTCACTCCAAAGCAAGTACAAATATGACTCCGTCATTGTCCATGCTGGTGTGAATGACCTGAGACGTACCTCCCTGGACTACATGAAATGAGACATAGAGGAGCTCTCCGATTATGTAGCCCAGGCTATTATGACCCTGACCCTGAGCAGCATCTTGCTCTTATCAAGAATGATACCACAATACAAAGACAAGATGATCAGCTTTAACAATTGGCTCGAGTACTGGTGTCATTCTAAGGGGATCCAATGTCTGTCTGCCTGGGATGAAATATTGGACAAGCCACGCTGCTTCGCAAGGGATGGCTTACACCTGTCACCACTGGGCTTCCGGATATTGGCAAAGGCTCTTGCCACCCCGATAGTGCCTTTTTTAGGCAATGCTCAAAAGACAAACCCACCTCCTTAGAAAACAAAAATGGAAAAAAACTAAGGGTAATGCTGCTCAATGCCAGAAGTCTAAATCTCAAAATGCAGGCACTTGATGCACTCCTCAGCATGGAGAACATCGACGTCTGTGCAGTAACTGAAATCTGGTTCAAGGCTCCTGAGAGCACCCCAGTGCTATCAGGCTATACCTCGTATCATGCTTTTCGGCCCCAAAACCCGGGCCGAACCACAAAGGAGGAGTGTCCATATTCATAAAGGACACCCACACCTCCAGGTTAGTAGCAACACATGAAGCAACAGAGACCATACAGGTGCAACTAACCATAGGCAAAACTGCTATACAACTGGTAGCATGTTACAGACCACCCTCCCAACCTCTAGAACCCCACTCAGCCTTCCTGAAGACATTGGAGGATATGAATGTATCACAAAATACCATCATACTGGGAGACTTCAACTACCCAAACATAGATTGGGTACATTATTCTAGCCCTAATACCCTAGCCCAAAGGTTCCTGGAATTCATAAATTCAAATGCACTGGAACAACTAGTCACCTCTCCCACTAGGGGAGATAATATACTAGACCTGATCATCACAAACATGGGGACAAAATGCTCCACACCAGAAGTATACCCCTCACTATTGAGATCTGACCACAAACTAATCACCCTGGATATACATATCCCACCTCCACCCCCAGCACAAAAGACCACAGTGAAAAACTTCTCAAAAGCAGACTTCACTCTTCTTAAGAAGGAGATGGTATCCTTTAAGCCCACTGTGCCAGTGGATACCACATCCGGCAATGCCGAATCCTTCACAAATGCTTTCTATGGACATATCCAAGAATGCATGGATCATGCAATCCCAAACAAATCCAAGTCCCTCTCCACCAAATGTAAGTGTCCTGTCTGGTGGACCTCAGCCATAAACAAATTGTATAACAAAAGAAGGAAGCTACTGCATGTCAGAGTGAAATCCCATGAAGGGAAGACGTCTCTGATCAACATTAGCAGAAAACTACATTCTCTCATAAAAACATCCAAGGCAAACTTTGAGAGAAAAATCGCTAAGGACACTAAAGATAACCACAAAGCCTTCTTCAGCTATGTTAGAAACCTGGGCGGAAACCCTCAGATATGCTCAGAGTTGGTTCACAACAACAAAAAATACACTGAACCCACAGATATTGCTAACATTCTGGCTGACAGGTTCAGTGCAAATTTCTCGCCTCCTTCACCCCCAAAAGAAGAAATACTTATCCCAGCTGAATGTAATCTCCCTGTCATCTCAGATGTCCAAGTGAGAACCGCCCTAAACAAACGTGTTACGTGAACTACAAGAGGAGCTAAACCCACACATAAAAATGCTATTTAACCTTAGCCTTACTTCGGGATATGTACCTGTACACTGGCGTACAGCAACAGTGGTCCCACTCCACAAGGGGGGTGCCTCTACAGACCCTGGAAACTACCACCCCATAAGCTTAACTAGCCTGGTCTGCAAAGCCATGAAAAGAATCATTATGGAACTCATAAACAGAGACATAGGGGACCTACAGACACTTGACCCCACCCAGTTCGGCTTTGTGAAGGGCAGATCCTGCCTTTTAAATCTGGATGACTTTTTCGAAACAGTCACTAAAGCCATTGATGAGGGCAAAGCATACAGCATACCTGGACTTGGCTAAAGCCTTCGACACAATACCCCACTCAGGCATCATAGATAAGCTAAACAGCTTAAATGTAAACCCCTATGTCACTAGATGGGTTACAAACTGGCTAAAGGACAGAACCCATAAAGTTAAAATCGCTGGAGCAATGTCAGACTCAAAGCTGGTCACAAGTGGTGTCCCACAGGGATCTGTCCTGGGACCCCTCTTGTTCGGCATTTATTTCTCAGATGTTAAAGCAAACATGGGAGGGCTGTGGCTGACAAAGTTCGCAGATGACTGTAAACTAGGAGCCATAGTTGATACACCAGCAGACACACACATCCTACAAAAAGGCCTCACTGAAACGGAAAACTGGTGCCGTAGTCACGGCCTTAAACTAAATGCCAAAAAATGTATAGTCATCCCTTTTGGAAAAAACAAAGTACCCACAAATTATCACATAGACAGCAACCCACTGAGTACGGAAAAAGTAATCAGAGACTTGGGGACCCAAGTAGACGGCGACCTCTCATTTGGCACCCACGTTGCCAAAGTGGTTAGAAAAACATTCTACCTTGCACACCTCATCATGAAGGGATTCACATCCAGATCCAAGGATGTCATTGTACCCCTATATTCCTCCCTCATCAGACCCATGATTGAGTACAATGCCCCATTTGGTATGTACCTCACCCGGCATTTGCAACAGCTGGAGAGACCACAGAAGTACCTCACCAAAAGGATCAAGGGTCTCCAACATATGTCTTATTCAGCCAGACTAAAGAAACTTCAGCTCTATTCAGTGGCATACCGCCTGCTCAGGGGTGATCTCTGCCTGATGTACAAGGCCATGTCCAATCAGGATTTGATGGACATGCTCCACCTCAAAAAATCCAAATCCATCAGGACCACGAGAGCTAAAGACTTAAACCTCGGCACAAGTATGAATAGGACATGCTGGAGGGATAGATTAATAACCCAGAGGCTTCCCATGCTCTGGAACAGGATCCCAGTTCATATTAGGCAGAGCCCCTCACTGACTCTCTTCAAGAGAAATCTTGATGAGTGGATGGGAGATCGAAAGTTTACCCCAAGGGTCACATCTGTGTCACTGCTTGACAGGGGCACAGTAAACTAATTCTATTATATAAGGGGACCTTCATTGTGTCACTACTAGACAGAGGCACAGTATTCTAGATTTATTCTGTACATTTTTGTACCATTTCATGGGGTGGCAAAAGCCACATCACTATGGCTAGGCTTACAAATGCCCCAGGGCAGATAGCCTAGTATTATACTATGAAACTATGAAACTATATATATATATATTTTTTTTTTTTTTGAAGGAGGGAACAGAGCAGGATTAAGAGGCTACAGGGGTTGTCCTTCCCAAATGTTCTCTTTGTATACAGTAGGAGTGCCTGAAATCAGAATATGATCTCACTGCACTCAGTTGAGTGAGCAAATGAGACGGGCCGAGAAGGAGTATCCAAATACAAATTTACAAGAGGGGCGGGCAGTTTCAAAGCCACCAAGATTACCACCAAAACAAGAACATGGAGGGTGGGTGGGAAACACAGTGTTGACAACAAGGGTCAGAAACAATACAGCACCACTATAAATAATAAGCAAATGTATAAATACAGCACAATGCAAATTAAGTTGCAAAAAGTGTACTTATCAGTTTGGGATATATTCCAACTCTGCTCACAGCAAATCTATCAGCTTTCCACCAGTTCACAAAAATATAGTTCATAAAAAACTCGGCACCCTTTATCGATGTAAAAACTACCTGACCACAAACAGTAAAGCCATCATAGCCAGAAGTCACCTACTTTCTACATTACTATATTCATCCCCTGTTCTAACCAACCTAAATAATGGTGACTTAAACAAATTATCCACTTGCTACAACAAAAATAGCAAAATTTGCTACAAACTCCTATGAATCTCATCACTGTCTAGCCCTAAATCAATTGGGCTGGCTAGAATTACCCAACTTACTACACTTTAATCAACTTACCATGGTACTTCAAATAGTGTACCACCCCAATATAACACCATCTCTAACAGGTCTACTCAACCTGTATAACAACAGCCGCCAACTAAGATCCACTAACAAAGCACTTGTAGAAATATCTAAAAGTAAATATACTTCAGGTAGCTACTCAAGTGAAGTTGCCAAACTCTAGAATTCTCTCCTCTGGAAATTAGAATACAACCTAACAAATCTAACTTTAAAAATCAGCTAAAGTCCTACCTAACCAATTCCTGGTTATGCACCTGTCCAGACCCAGACTATCTAACTTAATAATTACCTACTCTCTTCTCACAACTAGCCAAATAAGATGTATTCCATAATAAAGTGTAACAGTTTTACTGTCCATAATGCTTCAAAGTATAGCACTGTCTCACATTATTCACATGCACTTCACTTCCAGGTATTACTTTAATGTATTTTTTACTGAATACACTCAGTATTTCTGTACTGTTTTTTTTTTTTTTGAATATTGTACTGGATGTCTTTTGAATATTGCATCATGATTATGTTGAATATTTTTGTACTGGATGTTTTTTTTTTAATATTTTTGTTTTGTGGTTATGTTGTACATCTTTGTACAGAAGATTCTGTATATTTCTGTAGTGTGATGTGTATTGCAATGTTCTATGCAGAGCTTTTCTCCCCTTCCCCAGTAAACAAATGTAAAATAAATAAATCTTTGTATGTTGACTGATTAGATGCTTCCTGCTCCATTGGTTTCTCCTTAATGTGGGTGTTCATTACTCTATCTTGTTGTGTTGTTATCTGAGTTAAATTTTCTACACTAAATCTTTCACTTTGTAGGTAATCCATAACCCTAGTTTCTGTTTGTTTACCTTCTCCATTGCTAATCCTCTTTTCAAATATTCTTCTTTGTTTTGTTATTTTTTTATATTGTAAAATTTTTCATATCCGTATGTCTTTGCCTGTATTTCTCTTCAAATATCTTTGGTGCTGCTCTTTTTTGCATTTATTAGTATTGCTTTCCCCTTTTCATAAATATTACACCATATTAAATCTCTTTTTCTTTCCCATATCCATATCTCTTCTTCAGATGTCTCCTGCTCCTCTCATTTCTCCTTACTTTGGGGACTAGTTGTTCCATCATGCTGTGATATGACCTGTGTGAGACTTCCTACAGTGAATCCTTCACTTAGCAAATATTCTGTAACTTTAACTTCTACTTTTTAACTTTTACTTGGCTAATCTTCTGTTCTATATTCCCTCTTTGTGATTTTAATTTTTTATTGTGAAACTTTCCATATTTGGATGCCTTTGCCGATATTTATCTTTGAATATCTTTGGGGCTGCCTTTTTTGTGTTGATTAACTTGGCTTTCTCTTCGGCATAAATATTGTACCATATCAGATATCTGTTTCTTTCCCATGTCCATATTTCTTTTTTATACCATTCAAACATCTCTAAATTTTGTTCTTTAAACTTTCACACTTCCTTTTCTGTTTCCAAATGGCACAAGGTTCCTTGGTCTATATATTGTTTTTCATGGATATGTTGTATTAATGAACACACATTTTTATTTGAAACTTCTGACAGTTTTTCTTGTAGAAGTATTTTTCTTTCCCCTAATTTCTTTCTTAATATTTTTGTATATCTTTAGTCTGGAAATTCTGGGCTTTTTTCATAACAGTAAAACTACATCATTTCTTTCTTATCCCCAATAGTCCACTTTATCATCTATATGGCTTTTTTTTTTTGGCCTATCTGTTTTTGTGATTTTTTTTTTTTGTGGACTGCTACTTCCTTCTACAGCAGGAGAGCCACCCTCCCCCTGGGCCTGGCCTAGCCCCATTGTAGGACTATTTCCATGTCTTGAGGATTCTACATTGTCATTTTTTCCATACCTCTCAACCTCTTAGTGCAAGAAATCTGTACAAAGTCTAAAGTTTTGTGGGGGACAAATGCTGAAAAATAGGGACAGATTTTAAATATTGCTCTTATAAACTTAGAAAGTGACTAGAATGACAGGTTTTGTATTAGCATGCATTTTCTGAATGATATGAGGTCTGTAACTCAAATGAATTGCATTATTTAGTGACTTCAATCCTCAGTGATTTGCCAGAAAACCACAAATTTTATGAGGGACAGACCAAAAATATGAGGCAAAAATCTGGACATTCTGTGAAAATCTGTATGGTTGAGATGTATGGTGCCCGCCAGGATAGGGCACTTTTTTATCCTGGGACTTGTGCACCCAGCTATCTTCTTTATTTTTTAACCTACTTCCGTCCATGATATATGCTATATAAAATACCGTCTATATATCAGTGTTGTCTTGGTGAGATTTTTGGAAAATAAAATAGTGTCCGCCTCCTGAAGGTACTCACCAAGACTTGAGGATGAATTCATTTCCAGCAATACTTCTCTCCTTTTGCTGATTTTATCATCTCTCCACCCAGTGTAGATTGCTGATACTGCAGTACACTTTAAGGTGGGGGGAGTGTTGCACTCCTGATTCTCTCCTTTTGCTGATTTTATCATCTCTCCACCCAATGTAGATTGCTGATACTGCAATGCATTTTAAGGTGGGGGAGTATTGCACTCCTGATTCTCTCCTTTTGCTGATTTTATCATCTTATTGCTGATACTGCAATGCACTTTAATGTGGGGGAGTGTTGCACTCCTGATTCTCTCCTTTTGCTGATTTTATCATCTTATTGCTGATACTGCAATGCATTTTAAGGTGGGGGAGTATTGCACTCCTGATTCTCTCCTTTTGCTGATTTTATCATCTCTCCACCCAATGTAGATTGCTGATACTGCAATGCACTTTAACATGGGAGAGTATTCCACTCCTGATTCTCTCCTTTTGCTGATTTTATCATCTCTCTACCCAATGTAGATTGCTGATACTGCAATGCACTTTAAGGTGGGGGAGTGTTGCACTCCTAAGTGTGTCATCTTGGATGGGATGTTAAACTAAGGATCTGTCTGTCCGTGTTAATAGTAGATGCTGTGAGAGCTTTTACATCCATCTGAACTATCAAAAATTGTAGGGAGAAGCTCCCTTATGCCTTTCCCAGAGTTCTCCTAGTAGTATAAATATCACCAAGGGTCTTCCTTAAAATATTAGCCTAATGGGAATAACCTAGTCAACAAAGGATATTTAAATTAAAAGCTTTAAATTAAACTCATATCTCTGTCTTCATTTCAAAAGTGAAAAAGAAAATATGCACAGTGTTAGTTTTTAGCAGTATTTATGGTAAATTGGGGGATAAAGACAGGTAATAGGACACCAGAATAGATGAGGGGGTATGTGTATTCCCCTGTCTAAGACCCCCATTTGACCACGGTCCAGCTTTGAGTGGAATAACACATTTTTAGAGTATGGAACAGTTGATAACATGATAAATAAAATGCACATACTTTTGTTTGACTCCTTGATTTTGTTAAAGAACATATTTACCGAACACTTTATTAGCAATGCATGCTAACAAAGTACCCATAAGACAGGTGGCTGCAAAATACATTTCACAGGAATAGAATACATTGAATCATGTCACTGATTTGCCTAATGTTTTGGGGAACCTAGTTCTAACAGGCAGGTGCTTCCTTTAGAAAGGCTTTTTCAGTAGTAGCCAGCATGTATGGGATCTTCACAGAGATGCAACTTCAGATCTTCTAAGAGAATAAGTTTGTTCCTTTTCATATAATGTATTCTTAGGGGGGTAGACTGCAGTTGTGCAGTTATGTGTAGGTAGGGTTAATTAAGGCTACTGTGGCATCATGTGACTTTGGCAGCCACTGACATTTGGAAGGCATGTTAGAGTGGTGTCCCCTACTGTTGAACAGATGAACAAATCTATGGATTTTGTTTTCTGTGGTTTAGAGTGAAACAAAGATTTGTGGTTAGTATAGAAATGAAGGGCAGTGTATTTTCTAACCTGAGCAGCTTGCACATCCACTTTTATAGCTGTTTGGCTTTTAATATCAGTAAGTTTGAGTTTTTATGAGAAAACTTTAGTTATGTCCATTTTTTATTGGGTATTATTTTTGTGAGGAAAGATGAGTATGGAGTGTGATTCCTAAATATTTCTGGGATTTACTTACTGGTAAGGAATATCTGGTGGCATCACAGACTGTGATGCTGGTTGCATTCTAAAGATGTTGAAGAGTGTCATAAAGCACTATACAGGTTTTTGCTGTATTAATTATATGTCTATTTACCATAAGCCTTGGAGTATTCCTTAATACTTTGAAGATATAGTATATGTTTTTGGTGGATTTGGTAATAACTATATTATCTTCATAAGGAAGACAATTTATATTAGGGAGATCTGAAGGTAGATCACTGATAAAAACTGAGAATAGGAATAGGTATAACTCCAGACCCAGAGAGTTTCCCATGCTTACAGAGCTTATTTCTGTTTGGGTACCGTGACCAATTACCCTAAGTGTTCAATTTAGTATACAGTTTTTAAACTATAGATTTAGTTCACTAGAAAAACAGACTATAGCTATTTTTTTCTTGTAGTTTGCTATATTACATTGTCTCAAAGGCATGCTTCTTGATTAGATAAATACCACTAAATGGTCCATTATCCATAACATTGCAAATATGGCTGACAATGGAGTACATAGATGTAAGTAGAATGCAAACTGGGTTAATCTCATGCTGAGTGACATCTAATAACATAATATATAATTTGATCATAAATTATTCTTTCAGTGATATTTAGCCAGTTGAGAAGGGTTTGTTATGGGTCAGAAGTCAGATGCAGTGGAAAGAGAGGTGACTTTAAGAAGTGGAATCAGAATCCGCTAGACTAAGTCCCAAAACATGTAGATTGAATGGTAAGAAAAGCAGACTTTCATATATTAAGTCCAAGTTGGCCATTTCCCAGAATTTTCTTGGCGCTAATATATATATATATATATATATATATATATATATATATATATATATATATAAGCTGTGGTTGTGTGGGAGGCGGGGTCTTGTCTTCCTACATAAAAGAAAGTTAAAGGACATGATGGACAAGATTGATGTTCTTCTCCAACATTTACAATTTTTTTTGTCATGTCAGAACTTGGCATTTCAAATGCCGACATTTCAGTAGAGAGCCATGATTAAAGCTTTATAGGATACAACAAGTCATATGTGTAAGCCTACAAATGTAAGCAAATGTTGCATTAATTATATAACTGCTAAGTTTTTATAAGTTTGAGGGGACTATGTCAAATTCATCCTTATAGGCGCAGTTTACTTTATGTAAAAGATTTTGAATTGATAAACAGTATTGTTTTTTAAGTAGGCACTTATGCCGGAAAATGGAAGGACTGCTGTGTTCTTTTAATCATGGGTGGTGTGACACTAGGTGGGAAAGCAATATTATTTTTTATTTGTTTTTAGGAGGTTGTAGCCAAACCTTTTTTTCTCTACACCGTGGAGCCAAGGCATAACTATCTAATATTTAAAATAAGACAATTTAAGTGCTGCATTATATCTTTCACTGTTTAATAATATCAACACAAAACTTTCAAATAGTCGATATTTTCTTTGAATTCAGTGAAATACCATAGCGTATGATGATTCATTGACATCAATTTATACTACAAATTCTAGTGATTTATTACAAAAATGTAAACACATTGGGGGGAATTTAATAAAGCCTAAATGTTTTGTTTTTTTTTTTGGTGTAGGCATCGCGCCATGCTGCTTACATGGCCGTGAACATTTTTAGACTCAGTAAGTGCTGCTGAGTGGCGCACATGCACGTGCCAACATGGAACCTTCCGTGGCATGCAAATCATTTTATAAGCAGGTGAATGTCATGCAAATGAGGCAGGTAGAGTAATCCAGCAATCAGAAAGGCATCTCTTCAGACCCCATATCAGTGCTGTAGTGTACACGGAAAAATTCCATGTACAGAAGTGTAAACAGACAAAATGAGTTGTAAAAAATGTAGATATTTGGACAGAAATGTCATACCACATATACATATGAGCAAAAGTATCATCCTGTATTTTGGAAAAATTAAAGGAAATAAGTTAAATTATTTTTTTTCTTAATAATCTAGGCATGTTTGCACAGTGCACCGCAGTGCATAAACAAGCTTTACAGAAAAATAATAAAGAAAAATTGGGAAAAAAATTTAATATTATGTGACAGAAATGTATTACAGAAACTTCTATAATGGTGCTGTTAATGATGTGGTAGGGCTATGAAGCAAATAGTTTCCAGGCTGTGAACATGAATACCCATGCAAATAAATGGGAGTTACTGAATAGCAGAAGGGAGTAATCATATCCACATATCTCCTTCATGTAGGCTTCTACCCATGTTGGTGTTTACACAGGATGCAGCTGAAGGCAGATGGGTGTGTTCAGTGATTTCTAAGCACAGTTCAGCTTAGCTGCTCCTGTTTGCATGGCACACTGAGCACAGACTTTCGCGGGGGGGGGGGGGGTGTCCACTAACTTCTAAGCTCTGTTTACCTTCGGCGCATGTGTTTATGGAGCACTTGGGAATTTTAACTGAGATAATGCTATGTGTTCCTGCAGGTCTACTATATATTTATGTACTAGATGCTGAAGTCAGTGCTGCTGGGTCTGCTGACAGTAGGCCTAAGCAGAGAAGGAGAAGAGTGTTCAGGCCCAGAATAACCTTCCAGGAGCTGCATGAGCCAGACATTCTAGACCGCTACAGGGTGGACAGGGACATACTATAACAACTCACTGAGATCTGCCACCCTCATCTCAGACCTATAGCCAACAGAGGGGAACTAATCTCAGTGGAAACAAAGGTATGTGTAGTCCTTATACTAGTTACAGGTACTTTCTAAAGACCAAATGGGGACATGATGGGGGTCTCATAGGCGTCTGCATCCAGGGTACTCCACCAGTTCCTGGATTCCATGCTACCACATGCCAGTGAGCACATTTCATTTCCCCTCACTGCTGAGATGAGGGCCAGCAATATGCAACACTTCTACCATGTAGCACACTACCCTGAAGTACTAAGTGCCATAGATTTCACTCATATACACATCAAGGCACCAGCTGGTGAGGAGGGTAGAATCTAAGCCAACCATTAGGGGTACCACACCATCAACTGCCAAGTTGTGTGCAATGCCTAGGGGATTATCATGAATGTGTGTCATTTATCACAACTCCCATATTTTTCACACATCACAGCTCTACCAGCTGTTTGCTAGGGAGGACATCCCATGTCGCCATTTACTGGGGATGCTGGCTGTGCCCTGGAACTGTGGATGATGACACCTATCAGAAATGCACACACACCCACTGAAGAACACCATAATGAAGCACATGCACAAACTAGGAACATCATAGAGCATGTGCTTGGGCTTCTGAATTCAAGGTTCTGGTGCCTTGATATATCTGGTAGAGCCCTGCAGTAATGTCCAGCACAATATGATCCTGCAGAAACAGCTGCAACAGGATCAACACAGGGATGGGATACACAGCTGCCCACCACTGCCAAGGTCACCACAGCCACACTCACAGGAGCACTTGGAAGAGTAACCCCCTGACAATGCCCCTGTAGGCAGATGTAGGTGTGCCCAGTACACCCTGGCTTTAGCTAAGAGACAATGCATAGCACATTCACTGACAACCTAGGGATCTAGGGACTGATACCTCACTTCTACTCACATACATGCATTAACAGTGATACCAGGCAACCCACACAACTTGTACATATCCATGTATTGGCTGTGTACTGCTTACATAAGACAGAGTCAGCCCTGAGCTACAGTTCTGTCAACTGCTGCATTCACAAGATATGTCTGTAACCTACACATTACTTGTAAGCATTACCATAATATGGCATTGTACTGTATGTATGGATCTGCTGCATGTATGCAAGGAAATATAGTGGGCTATTTGGACAGAAGTAACATCCACATGGGACTACATATACTCAGTCCACTAGTATGTGTTCCTTAATATTCACTAGGCCTCATAGTTGGAATATGCACTACATCAGTCAAGGGAGATGTTAAACAGTGGGGTCACATGATATTTGGACCACTGTCTATTACAGCAGAACATGTGGTGTCCACACCCAACACAGCAGTTTTCACATATAGCTACTTTAACATTAAAAGTCATACATAGCATATCTATCTCTACATGTATTTTCAAATAGATGTATCTCTCTCTCCCTCTCTCTCTCTCTCTCTCTATATATATATATATATATATACATATATATATATATATATATATATATATATATATATATTTACACACACACACACACACACACACACACACACATATATATATATATATATATATATATATATATATATATATATATATATATATTTATATATGCACACACATATGTATAAAAACATAACATCTCAGTCTCTCCTCATATATCTGCATAACACATATACATACCATACACAAACAGCTACATTTATATATACATCCCTGTTATATACATAAATATGTGTGTGGATGTCTGTATTGTCTCACATACCCTAGTAATGGTGAATGCTGCTCTATCATATATCTATAATGTTGCTCAAAGGATTCAAAGTAAGGGTTAGCAGTACATAATGCACTTACCTGCAGACCCCTGTGCCTGCTGGATGTCACCACATAGACACCAACAATTGAGCAGGTGGTGTAATGTATAATATTGCCTATGAACGCATGGGCAGGGCACATTGTTCCTGCCCACAGGCTTGCCCATCCAAGTGCAAACAGACACATATGGACATACTGGTAAATGTAGACATATAGCTAGGATAATAACAGTTATCTCACTGTTAGGATACCAGATGCAGATAACAGTACAAAGCAATATCACCCTACAGTCCACAAATGCTTTGCAACACAAGCCTATTTTGTGTAATCCACAAGTAGTTTGCCTGCAATCACATACAAAATAGACGTCAGGCATGGCATGTGTGATAAGTACTGTGATCTATAGTGCACAAGACTAGACAGGTAGGGATTTTAATCTTACTTCTGGGCACATGGTGTTTGTGTATTTGTATATATATATATATATATATATATATATATATATATATATATATATATATATATATATATATATATCCCCCTGCAAAATAACTAAGAGTCCTTCAATGGCTATCAAACTGTAATGGTTATGCACTTTTTGTCTCTCTAAGTTGCTGCTGGCTTCCAAACAGCCCTCTTCTACAAGACCCGATGATGTCATCAACCTTAGCACTACCAGCTGGTATTGTGATGTCAGCCTTAAACCGTGGTACGTACGATAAGTACTGTGATCAATATTGTGTAAGACTAGATAGGTAAGGGTTCTGATCTCCCTCCAGGCCACTTTGTGTGTGTCTGTATATATCCTCCTGTGAAACAACTGAAAATCCGTCAGTGGCTATCAAACTGCAATAGTTATGCACCTTTTGTCCATCTAAGTTACTGCTGGTTTTGAAACTGCCCTCTTCTACAAGGCCCCATGATGCATCAACCTTAACACTACCAGCTGGTATTGTAATGTCAGCCTTAAGCAATGGCACATGCGATAAATAATGTGATCTACAGTGTGTAACTCTAGATAGGTAGGGATTTTAATCTCACTCCAGGACACTTGGGAGGAGTGTATGTCCCTATGTCATATATATAATCACATCAGTAACATAGACAGAGGTAGGGTTTTTCAGTATTTATTTGTAGCAGGTGATGTGGCCCTCAAAATGGCCTGACCACAACAAGGCCTGCTGATGTCATCAAGCATAATACGTCCTAAACCAATAGTACTAGCAGACATGAGGTGTGTTGCATGAATCACGTACTGTGACCTGCAGTGTGTACCATAACGTAAGTGCTCTAATCTACATACAGCCAACTTGCAATATGTGCATCCTGTGCTGTGTCCTGTAAGCAGTAATTGGAAGAGGTGCTATCTGCAATGTAGCCATGTTTATGTGTGTGGCTGTTAGAACATTTTACATCAGCTTATGTTACCATAGGACATTTTAACTTCACTAGCATAATAGCCATACAGCCCTCACAATGCTAGACAAGTTTATACCCTTATTGACATGATCATCATATACTGACCCAGTCCAAGAGGGCACAGGCAGAAGCCCTGTGGTGAAATGACAGTCACACTGCCAATCATAAAGATGGCATGTGCTGAAGTGCCCTGAGGTGCTCTGTGGGCCATTAGGCAGGATTCTGTTTCAAAGGTGTCTGATAGACAAATCTCTCCCACCAGCATGTATTACAAATGTCACATAGTAGGTTAATGACCTCAGACGTTAATGACCTAAAGATATACAGCATTTACAATCAAGCAAGGTCACACAATGGCCTGTATGCAAGGCAGCGATGACATCTAAGTACTCTATATGCCACACACTGCAATGACACATATTTCAGATGATCCCCATTGAACATATACTGAAGATGTGAAGTTCCTGTATGAGGGACCATACTGTTGTGTACAATTCCCATTACTGCTTGGAAAGGTACATTACTATATGGCCATTGCACTCATATATTGACATGCTGAGGGAAGAGTACATGGAGCCTAGGAGTACGTCACTTATGGGTGTCTGTGCCCTTAGCTATGGCATATGATTCCTGCCATACCACTGTGGGGACATGTTTATCTCAGGCACATTAGGTGTAAACCTGTGTGGCCAGGTCTGTGTGCCCAGTTCTTTCACCCCTGAGTATGTACATCAAATGTTGTGACTCGTGTGCTACTTACCAAGTACATTGGTGTTACTGATGGAAACGATACTACATATACATTTGCATGGAGTTTATGGTCATTAGTATGTCAACAGGCATTTGTTCATCAATTCCCTCTTACAGGATATTGACATAACTCACAGACTTTATGAGTGCTCACAATTTGCAGGCATCAGCTAACATTGTTAGCCACAGATATGCAGTACTCGCTTGTGTAGTGGGTAAATGGATTCCAAGCAGTACAGGACTCGGGACTGAATCCTCTTGAACACTGCTGCCTGCAGATCAGCTATTGGAGGTGGAAATATGTTCAGTATGTGTGCCACTTAGTCACCCCTACAATGACAGTACCATGGATGCCTAAGTCGGTGCTTTGTAAATGATGCCTGAGTGGGGGACATAGTCAAACGGCTTGGCTCAGTCCAGGGGGTTGTATGCCCTGATGTCCCCCAACTCAGGTCCTTGGTGACTGCCTCAGAAATGTCCACCACATGTAACAGTCAGGATCCCCCTGTCACACATCCAAACTGTGTAGTTAACTGTGTGTAGATCACATATATGTGTACTGATCAATTTCATGATGATTTCTCCTATGGGCATGCAGATATAGATACTCACACAAAGAGGTCTATAGTTATGTTGTTCAGTGGATGCAACTCCTCTGTGCAAGGGTATAACAGTTGCTGTTGTCCACTCAGCTGGGGTGAAGCCAGTGGTTTCAGTATGATTGCAAGGTGTTCCCAATGGTGCTAGTAATCCTTGTCAGATCCAATGTAGGATGCAGCATGGTATGTTACCATGTCCAGTAGATGCTGTGTATCCCCCATTGAGAGGCCAATTATGACCTGCTCTGTAGATATGGAAGCTGTGAGACAGGTTTCAGGAATGTCATGTGTGACATGTGGTGGGGACAGGGGATTGCCGTTGACACATAATTTGTGGGACTACAGGTTAGCTATGAGTACAGACTCATTATATGTGGCATCATTCTGTATGACTTCACTGACAATCTGGACATTACCTTTGAGGTTACACATGTAACTACACTGTGCATTGTGGTTTTGCTTGGTGTGAGTGGCTAATTATGTCACTTGCTGTGTCTGTACAACATCACAGCAACACCATGTGCGTCTTTTAGCTGAGGAGGTTGTGCCTCCATGTTGGGGGAACTCTCACACCAACTATCACACAGCAATGTCCACCTCTTACTGCACAGCCTGCTAATGTCAGTTGTCCACTGGTCAGGTTTGCAGTATAATGAGGAGCCTGTGTCCCTCCTGTCACATGCAGCTTGAGTTCATACAGTTGTAATGCCACTGGAATAATGCATGGGTGTACAGCTCTGCATGATTGCCTGTCCCATATGAGGTGGGAGGTTTAGTCAAGCTATGTCAATCATCCCACAGGAGGTAATAAATTGTGTTGTAGAAATTTATGTCTGTGTAGTCTGCAAGGGGAGGATAGTACTTGTAGTTCTAATGAGGCTTATCTCTGGCCAAATCCCACTAGGGATGGCCTCACATTGGGACGGCTGAAGTGGTCACCCATATTGGTAAACATAGGATCCAATACATTGGCTTCCCATGTGGGGATGTCACGGCACTGCTTCAGGGCATTGTAGTAAGGGACCTGGACTAACCTTTGGGCAAGTGAGCTGCAGCATGATGAAGCAACATAGTTGGTGGTCACTTAATGCCACCCCAAACCATAGTGCAATGATATATCTTGAAACAAGCAAATGCATTCAAGTACACACAATGGGTGTCTGGAGTCATGCGGCTGCTCCTGTAGCCAGCTACTGTGTGATTATGTGCCCATCCAGTAGTGAATGGCACCTGCAGTGTCTCTAGGAAATAACAGTGTTTCACAAAACCTGGATGTGTATCTTTCCTTAATGAGTATGTATACACTGCCTGCATTACCTACAACAGTGTCATTTTGAGGTCTGAAGATGTGGGTGGACATGTGGTCTGGTATGGCTGTGGTGCTGTTCACAGCCATGAACAAGATGTCCTTGACTGCACACATGTCTGCATAATCCAGAGTGGGTCACCTTCCACAGAGTGGGGTTCAGTGTTGCCATACTCGGTGTGTACCACGATAAACATCATGTTGTATAAAGATGATGTTCTCATTGCCAGCTTTACTCTCAGCGATGCATCTAAGATGCATTGTGGGGGTGTTAGAAGCCTTGGCTGGTACACCAAATCCCAGGGGTGTGAGATGAAGACCATCACTGGTGAAGCATTGATGTCTGTTGAGCAAGTCATCCCAGGCAAACATATAGTAGATCCCCTTACAATGAATCCACATGATAAGGCAATTATTGACTTCCATCAATGTCCGTGTGTATGGAGCCATCATCCTAGGTGCGGGTCAACTGCAGCTGAAAGATATACGCATAGCCGAGAGAGACAGACTGGCTAAGCTCAGTCATGTGTCTTCATACAGGCCAGGGACGTATGTCCCTAGTCTTACACACCTGCAGGAACTATGATGTCAACATTATGTTAACTGATATGCCTTGATTTATGGCAATGTGTGGGAAGCCCTATTGTCAACCCACAGACAGATATCTGTGATCTTTCCCATATGTAGACACTTCACACAGATATCAATGTGTCTCATGATGTAATCACCCATGACTAAGGGTGTGATGTTGTGTTTTTCCTCAGGATTTTGACCAGTGAGAGAGTGGTGCTTGCAGTATTATGTGCACTGTGCACTCCAGAGGCAGGATTTTCAGAGATGTCTGTTGTTCTGTTGTTTGGCAATGGGTCTAGTAAGGAGCTGCACACATGCAGGTGTGTGTGTGATGTGGGTTTAGGTGGTGCAGGATGTGAACTGTACATGTTGGCATAATGTTCATTGCCATATGTAATGACTGCTGTTGCAGACACAATGGCAGCAAGGTTTGAAATGCAGTCACATCTGCCACACATTGTGTTTGAGTGTCATAGGAGTAGAGGGATGGGGATACTCCTAACATCACAGCAGCAGGTCCTGCAAAGTTAGCATCATGCTGCCACACCCTTGGGGTTGACAGCCTAATATACACTGTTTGTAGGCACACCTTGCTGTGAATATGTGGATGCCCGTGCATGCATAGAGAACTTGTTCAACTTTGCTGACATTATGTTGGTCTTGCAAGCGTATGATGCCTGTCAAGCAACCAGACTGATTGTTGTGTGACATTATGTAGGAAAACAGACATGCTTTGGGTACGTACAGTATGACATGCCTAGGACATGTGGCAGGTGGATACACATTGGTCAAAGGTGGCCATTCTGCTGCAGTTGGCCTCACAGCCATGTCATGCAGATGTCCACCACTAATCTGATGAAGGGCAAGATGCATGATTAGCTGTAAAATTGTCATGTACGATGATTCACAACCAGTGTGCCAATTATTTCAGCAAGACTTGACATCTTTGTCACTGGACATTGTAAATCATATAGTGGTGCTACAGCAGTGCTCCTAATCCCCCTCTTGTCACTTCCCTAGTGGCATACCACCAACTCTGGAACAGAAAGCACAATACAAAAAAATGCCATCTGTGTGCCCAGGTTGCTAATAAAGGCATCTACCCACAGAAGGGCATGTGAAACCTTAAGAGTCTTTCATGATGTGGGACATCTATGTGGATGAGCATACAGGCTGTGTCCTGCTTGCCATCATGGGCTTTGTAATAATGTTTTGCATATGATGACAGAAAACATATCAGAACATGGTATCCTATGTGAGAGTGGTGTCAGTGAAACCAGCAATAGTAGTTGCCAGGCGCTGGCAATTCCATGGACTCCCATAATTAACACAGTACTTAGGGGTAATTGTGTCCTGCCAGCACACACCACTTGGTTAGTGTACAACTTCAGAATACCTGTGTAAAACCCACACCTTACCTTCAAAGGGTATATGTATTACACTTCCCTAACCTGTTTGTCTGTGCTCTGTACAGACACCAAGGATGACTCATTTCTTGCAACATACTGGCAGTAACTGCAATACTTATTTGCACAAAGGACAGCTAGCATGTAGTGCCAAGTAGTGTCCCCAGATCTCTGAGTCATGTGACATCAAATGCCATGAAAGGAGTTAGCACGGATATGAGCAGTACCACTGCCATACATCTACTGACACTGGACCAAACACTGTGTATTTTGCTGAAGGCCAAATCATGCTTACCGACTCTAACCGGCAGGCCCTATTGAGTGTTACACCATGCAATAGATGATTTAAATATGACTCACTCCACCTACCATGGCCTGACAAATTATTTGACAATATTAGGACAGCAGGCCTTGCTGGAAACTGTGTCTACAGAGTGTTATGTCAGCTGGTGGATAGGCAAGTGTCTGACAATCATAATCTGGGATGATAGCATTGGGAGACCCATGCGGCAATGATGCCACTTACCAGTGGATTTTCCCAGTCATCATTAATGGGGTACCCCTTCTAGCCATTCCTGCCCTGCAGTCATAGTCACTGTCAGTTACCTCTGACTGACTATATTAGCAGGTGATTGCATATTAGGAGCTGTCACTGAATCCCACACAAAAATAACAGTTGTCCAGGATGGCCTGGGACACACATTCAGGTGTTGTCTGAGCCACTGACAAATACTAAATGCCAACAGATGTACTATCCTTTGGGAAGTCATCCACCCCTGAAAAATACTGTAATATCTGCACACCACCCACAGTTGTGCTATTACTTATTAAGTTATGGACACAGAGAGTAATGTAGCCTTTGACTGTCTCTGATCAGTAAGATGTGGGGATGCATTCAATTTTATACAACCTATACAGAAAGGTATGGGATGTGAATCCCAGACTGTCATTGCTGTACTGAATGTGGCACTAATCACACTTATCATTGTGTGCAATGGCACCCTTACTATGTCACTACACAAGCATATCTTACAACTGTAGCAGTCACATAGGTTCCACAGTACACCAATACACAGTGTAGATAACATGTCCTATGTAGTCCATGTCAAGATCGTGCATGTGTAGTCTGTCTTCTAAATGCTTTGGAGGGGATGTGTATGGCTGTCATACAGGGAGGTGTCAGATCCCACTGTGTACGTTCCATGTATCCATGACAGGACTAACACATGTCATACCTGATCAGCACACTTACACCATAACTGCGGTATAAATATTACATGCTGGAGAGACAGGTATCTAACACAGACAGTAGACCTTATATGAAACAGGCAATTCATGCATGTGAAGCACACCTCTGCTGTGACACACATCATGTTCAGATTACACAATAGGATGCAGAACAAGACAGTCATAACTGGTGTTGGACAAATGTCTGTACTGCCAACACGAAACTTGATGAGTCATCTCCATCACCACAGCTTGTGCATGTATTAGTTCACAAAACACTAGTGGCACTTATCAAGGTTATCAGACTTTTTCACAGATTAAGGATGCATAAGTACACTGAATGATGACAATATTCTTGTTAGCCTGTTATACACAAATGAGCCTATGGAGCCATGCAGTTATAATGATGTACCTTGCCGAAGACATATTTCTTCTGTGCCGACATTCCATCCTGTACTGTGATGCATATGGCTTTATTGCAGCTGTGTATCCATAGGTGTCCCCAACAGGATCCTGAAACAGAAACATAAAGAGGTCTATGACACATCTTTCATTGTGTAAGTATACAACCATTACAATTTCATGCAACATAAGGTACACAAAATTATGTGGCTTATTCATTACAAATGTCAGCATACAGTATCTGTCAGTAATCACTACAAGTGTTATGGCAAAACAACAATGCATTACACAAGTACATGTTAATTTATATAGTCACCTTGTGCATCAGACACATACCTTGATTTCCCTTCCTCGATGGTGAGGAAGACAGGGATGTGGCATAGGTATCATCGCTTGCACAGGGTGTTGTGTGGGGGTGCAGGAGGTCTAGGCTGGCTCAAAAGGTTGTCAGTAGGTGTATGAGTCAGGAAGGGAAAGAAATAAGATGGATCATGGAAACGTGCCGTGTGTGCCTGTAGGTGACCTGCATTTGACAGTGGTGTGTGTGTATGTGTACACAGTCAAGCTCAGTGTTAGCCCTACATATATGTATGTTGGACAGCTTTGAACCATGCATGGTAGCGCAGACAGTTTACGTTCTCTGGACCTGAACACGGGAACTGGCTTTGCCAGAAGTTGCACTGGCACCTCTATGCCCAAGGTCAGATGCGGTGCTAGTACCTGACGGTGACTGCTGTCTGCAGGGACTGTATCCTCTAAGGGAATGCCCAGGACCATGAACCCATGGCCTGACATATCTTGGTGTTGACAGCACACTCCCCTCTGTAGCGCTGGATGTACTGCTACTGTGGGAGTGTGATTGTGCATGGCCACGTGGACTCTCAGCAGATGAGGTTGCTGACCTACATCCATGAGTCCAATGCTCATTTCCAACCAGATATTCCAACACAAAAATTGTGCATTCCAAGACCAACACTGTCTTAGCCCACCTTCTATTCACTGCATCAGTGAATCAATAAAGGATGTCACCAATGCGGTGGAGGCAGTCAAGGATGTCAAACTGTGCTGCAACCATAACACTAAGCATATGTCTGGAGTTCCATTCAGAATTTGCCTATGCCTCCATGACAGCCTGAAACATGCACAAAGTGACCCGTGATGAGACACATGCAGCAAGTGGTGGACGGATAGCAGGCCTCCTACAAGCTCCTCTATGAGTCCACCTGTGTGGAACCTCACCAGTTCTCTGGCTATGGCCAGTGTGTACAGTCATTGGAGCCATAGTTACCACACTTTCCTGTTCAATATCCCCCCCCCCCAAACACCAAAGACCTGTCCAATATCTGTGGCCTCCAGGGACTGGGTATGTATGGGCATACTGACTGTGTGCAGTGACAATGAGGGCAGAAGAGGGATGTCAAACTCTGGGAAAGAGTCAGCCCCCAAAACCCCCACCTGTGCCTCAGTATGACCACCATCATCAGAGTCTGAAGAGACACTGACATCAGGTCGTGTAGGGGGTAGACACCAACTCCCCTGGTCATCTGTGATAAGAAAGGAAATATAAGTACATTAATAACTATATTATACTCTGCAGTCCTATGTAGCAATATATGTAAAGCTCTATACACTGTTGTCACTATTACAGACCTGTTGAAAACCCAACCTCATATAGTAGGATAAGAGAACATTGCTCTTCCCACTAACAGCTGTAGTTAATTGTAAGTAAAAGTTCTTTACACAGCAATCTCATCAACAGTAATGAGGTACACTGTTGACATGTGTGAAGACTATGCACAGTTGACACATATGACAATCTGTAATATCCGGACAATACTGTCACATCTGTCAGTGTAGTCGCACCTACAAGGCATAAGTATGCATCTAACATGTGTACAGTCAGACAATATTTGTGCAGTTAGCAATTATGCTGACAATACACCAATCCAGGCAGCAGGCCTGGGATTACACTTTAGGGATTACATTGCTGTAAACCTACATCTATAACAAAGCAATATTATGCTTACCAGGAGCAGGATCATGGCCTTGTGCGATACCTGATGGACCTGTGAAAAGTTGAGGGAGAGATAATGTCAGTACCACCACATGTTGCACCACAACAAGGTAAAAGGTCCATATGCCTCACATTTACAGTAGCTACTGTGTTGTTATATTCGTCAAAATCTGTGCATGACAGTCAAACTGCAGTTAACCCTGCCAAACACCAAAGACCTGACACCCACGTAAGAGTATGAAAACCCTGACACACTGAATGCTACAGTATTGCAGTGCTGATCAGACTAGGCTTATCTGCATGCTCTTCTGCCATGGAAACTGTGGCACCCACATCCACAATGTATGGTGTGATGGATGCCTGGGAGCTGTCATGTGTGCCTAGATTTGCCAAGACTTCCTCAGTGGCTGAGAGTGTTTGTTCAGCTACAGGCCCTCCATTAGTGACATCATGATCACTGGCTACATCTGCTGCTGTTCTGCCCACAGCATTTATCATGTCCATTGTGTGGTGTTGAACCTGCTCATATGTCCAGCTCTGAGGACCTTTGGCATTTACATCACAGGCAAGGTCAGCCCACAATGCCGCCCACTGTTCCCTGTTGTGCCTCCCCCTGGACAGTAGCAGTTCATTGTATTGATGGAGGCCTTCCAGTATTATCTTATTCTCTGCATCCATGAAAGGTGCATGGCATCTTGGATACATGTTTCCTGAAAGACAACAACACGGGAACACATGCCAGGATCACATATGTGGAAGTACACTATGTATAGATACAGCAAGTACAGAATGGCTGCCAGTATCCACTGCTTGATCACACATGTCATATTCCACAATATGCAAACATGCTAAGCATGTGGATACAACTAAGATACTAGAGAGAGTCAGGTATTCCCATGTAACCCCATGACAGATACTGCTGTAAGATCATACAGCTGACACCATTGTCTATTGTAGTGTATTCTCTAGGGGCACCCCCCCCCATGATAATATGTTAGAACAACTGTGCCAAACAAATACCAGTGTGCTATTACAACCATTATAAAAGGACAGTCCCATGAGATCAGTGTGCTACATTGACAGTAAACAGATGTATTTGCACATCATCTGTATGTGTAACAAATCTGGGGATCACTGACATGTCATTATCACAATGTTGTAATCCCTATTTCCCACAAGTATATTCACACATCTATATCCTGTTGTAAACAAAAAAGTTACATACCTGCTGGAGTGTAATACTCCTCTGTTGATATGTGGTGATATTTAAGTTTTAGCAAAGACGTGTTCTGTGTGAGGGAAGTCTCATACAGAATGGTTCCCCATAGTGAGCTGTTTGCCTTTTTAACATGATTCTCATTAGCAGATGATTGCCTCTAAATCAATCTGTGGTTCTGAAATGCTAATTGCAGCTCAAACAGCTGATTTACACTATCACCAGCCAATAACATGCAACCACTGTACAAGATATAAGGACTTCATGTAGATTAGAAGACCTTTCTGCTGTGTTGTGCTAGACATTCCTGGGGTGAGAAGACTAAATCATCACAGAGGGTAGGTCTGTAGCAGCAACTTTTACATAGAGATGTATGTGTTACAGGCTGCAACTGCTGCTGCAGATAATAGGCCTAGGCAGAGAGTGTGAACACTTTAGAGGACAACAGGCTGTAGCAGTAATGTGGGAGCTGTGTCAGCCTTGTTGTAAAGGCATAGCCAGAGTGAGGTTACCCATTCCACTCCAGTTAAAGCATGTGTTTAAGGTAAGTATGTTAGGCAACAGTATCACTAACAAAGTACTAGGCAACATATTTGTTGTGTCCTTGAGCAACATAGGGGAAAAATATAAGAATATGGCTACCATTTGGCCAACTGTCAGGTCATGTGTTGCAGTCTGGCACTCATTTGGAACATGTATGCTGGCAGTCTTTGTTACAAGCAGGGACTTCAAATATGCATATGCTAGTTGTGCAGCTATGCTAATTTGCACTGTGAGTTTAAAAGGATTGTGTACTGCACTCTGATATTAATGGCCCTCATTTGCATTACCTGAGTTGAAATCCTCTGTGAATGCATATTAATGCATGACCTGACACTTTATGCACTTATAGCTTTACACAGGAATATGTGAAGTGTGTTCCTATCTGCAAGCCTGTGACTTCCATCATTTCAAAGTAGACATTTCATTAGAAATGCATTGTGTGAATAAAGAGTGCATGACTCAGTCATTAATTGCTGGCTTCACAATAATGTAATTTAACTGCTACACACCACTGGATTTGAACCCAGGACTGTATGTGGTAAAATGTACTGTTTGCAAGACATTTAATAGATTGAGCTACTGAGTCAGTACTACGGTAGGTGTATTTGCAAGATATAAATGCACACATAGAGGCTGTAACAGGCTGTGATATACTTTTTTTACATCCAACATTATGCACATGTCTTTATATGGATGTATTTCTGCACCAGGGTTCCAGTTGAACATGTATTTTGCCATTAATGCCTTAGCAGGTGTATTTCTAAATGTTTCTGATAAAAGGGTGCATTTACCAGCTATCACAGACCTCACTTTCATCCATTATTATGTGTTTGGTTTTCTAGTGGTGTAGTCTTGCATCAGACTCCAAGGTGCACTCCCAATTGTTCCATTTATCTTTAAGCAAGTTCAGTGCTCAGCTCTGCTTAAACATGCTTAATGAGTGTAACTTGCAATTAACAAGTTTTGCTTAAACCACCTGTTTTAATTAACAGCTTTGGGATTGGCAAGTTAATGCAGGGATCTGCAGGTGTGATGGTCTTGGGTTTGAAATGGGGCAGGTGTTTATTTTGTATGTATTTATTATGATTTAAAAACACATATGTCAATATAGCTCTATTTAGCTGAGCTTAGAGAAGCTGTGCAGTAAGGGTGTAGGAAAGAAACATAGCTACCCATTTCTTGTACAGCAACAACTTTGCACTTTGACAGATTTTGTTGATGACGTTGGACTATCAACCCCTGACAAAGGAGTGACAACATAATTGTGTTGTTAATCCAATTGGACCAAATTATGTGTGTCCAGTGGATGAGTGTGCAAAATGGAGAGCAGCTATCTATGGGACAATATATTTTTTTTTGGAGAGATGCCCATTTTTTTAAGGTTAGAGTGGAATGTTGGGGAAAGGACATAGATATATGTGAGGGAGGTAAGTTGGTTAGGGGAGGAAGATTTTGTAGGCAGACAAGACAGCTGACAGGGATGGTTTGTGACACAAGAGTGGGGTGAACACCTTGAATGGGAAGGGTGTTATGGAATGTCAGTCCAATGTGCCTGCACAGGGTAGCAGCATGACTCACATCCCCACCCATGAGACTGTTGACACTGCTCCATCACTGCCCCGAGGGTGGCAGTGGTGGCGGCAGGGCTGCAGGGTGAGCCTGCCCCACCAGGATGGTCAGCATGCTCTCCATCTGATGCAGGCATCATCCAAATCCATGCATGCCGATCCCATGCACCAAACCTGGCAGTTCATCACAGGTGACAACTCCTCCTCCACCACTGCTCCCGGGGGGGTGGGAACCATCCTGTGGGGTGGTACTACCTGAAGCAGCAGATAGTACAGGGGCAGCAGTGGGGGCACCACCAGGCTGGGTTCCAGATGTGCTGGGAACAGGTGCCATGGCTGGAGAATGGAAGGTAGACAGATCACAAGGAACCGGCCAATCTTGATGCACTGTAGTAAAGTAGTTAGAATAATAAGTTAAGGTTAGTAATAACCAAACCAATGATGGTGTTAACAGAATGCAATATAATATTTATTAATTCAAATACATATTAAGGTATATTATGTGTCACATAACATTAAGTATTTATTTATTTATTTATTTTATTTTACATTTGTTAACCGGGATGGTCTGACTGGATACATGTCCTTTTTCAGCGGAGGCCCGGGGAGAAAAGCTCCAACAGAGTTACATTGATAATTAGGTACAGTAAATGAGCTGAAAGAACTTAACAAAAACATAGGCTATTTACATACAAGTACAAGACTGCCATTACTATTTCTGAGATTACTACAAATGTAACATTAATAACATATTAGCAAGGACGGTAGGCAGTATAATGACATAGAGTTAGACAGGATACATATTTCTTTATCACAGTATACAAAGTACTTATCATCTTAGCTAGTTGTTTATGTTTTAGTTAATGGCACAGAGCTAGTCTGAGTTTGAGCAAGGACATAGCCAGTGTGACTTGAAGTGGAGTTTTAGACTATTTTTGAATTGACTTAGAGAAGTTGCAAGCGTGATGTTATTTGGGAGAGAGTTCCATATTTTACCAGTGGTGTTGGCAAATAGCGCGTCACCACCTAGGTTGAGAGATTTAGATGTTTGGACAAGGAGTCTGTTTGCTGAGCGAAGGCAGCTTAGATTGGAGTAGGGAGTCATTAAGTTTTTTAGTGCTGGGGTATTCTCAGGTTGTTTAAGGATTTTGAAGGCCTCTATGAGTTGGGACTGGTGAAGAAGGTGTGGGACATAACAGTCAGGGTGTTAACAACAAGCCAGTATGAATTAAATGATAAGGCCAACAAAACAGTTAGTTTAACAAAATATGTTAATATTGAATCATAATAATAAGTAACAATAATAAATTAAATTTGAATAAAAAGCAGTTAGTTTAACAACATATGGTCATAGGAGGTTACTAGGCTATTGGCGCTTAGACCCTTATAAGCCTAGCCAAGAGTTTAGCCCATGTTTAGACAAGTCAGCACCCAGAGCCCCTGTCCAGCAGGGAGACAGGTGGAATCTCAGGAGTGTATTTTCTGTTTCACATCCAGTTATCCAGGTTGTGCTTAAAAAGGGATAATGAGGTAATCTGCTTGATGTGGAGAGGGAGTCTATTCCACAGATGAAGGAGTCTCTGGGACACAAATCTGTCCCGCCAACAAGTCCTATTGATATTACAGATCATTGAGGTCACGTGTACGGGTTTCTCGAGTGGAGCTTGACTTGCGGATATGCAGCAGTCCAATCAAGGCGGGGTCTGTGATTGCTTTGTATGCCAGAGAGAGGTCACTTCTGAGGCGTCTGTATGAAACTGAGTAGGGTTTATATTAACATTAAATCATAATAATAAATAGCAATAATAAATTAAAGAAGATAAGGAATGGGTAGAGAGAGAAGAACATGCCATTAGTGACATTGCAGATGATATCCCTGAAAACATTGGTAATACATAGTTCTACAGGTGTATAATGTCTGTTCTGAGTACAGTGTCTACAATTCTTCTATAGCTGATATAGCATACACACACCTCTCAAGCTGTTAGCATGGGATAGTATGGACCAAGCAGTAACAAATGCAGGTACACAACTACACAGAATAGTTTCACATAATGTGGACTTATGTAACTTCCAAGGTGTTCTGTAAATGGATTTGGTAATATATTGCATTCCAGGTAATCCTTTATCTGGTAATCATGTGACAGACAGATTAGGCAGTTATAATTACATTACTAAAAAATCATGACACTTGAGAGGCATGTTTGTGTACATTAAGTACACTAGATAGCCATCATGCCTTAGTTGACAGGAATGGGAGTAGAACCCAATAGCTGTGACTGCAGGGGACATTTGCAAATAATGTAACAATGGACTGCAGCAACTTAGAACAGACGTGCAATGACTACAGCCCTATTGCAAATATTAAGACAGATTTATTTAGAAATCCACAATGTTGCTTAACACTTTATTGGCATTGCTGACAATTCTCTGTGAAATCTACACACACTATCTGCTCATAAAGTGGGCTACCTCACCCATTTACTTTTTGTTCCTGGAGTGGAAGAAAATGAGAGCATCATGTGAGTGAAAATGGCCTAGAGACAGTCTTGAACTGTACTATGAGTTAATCAATAAATTTTTCAGGCCATTTGCTTTGCATTCTACAGCTAGTACAGTTGCACACTTGACTGTAGCAACCTTACCATAGACATACAATGCATACAGCTCTCGTGCAATTATGTTACGACACCACATTCCTGCTTTGCATGTTTTTACTTACTGTTATTGGTATTGTTGATTGTTTATTGCAATACAGTTCTAATTGCCCATTTATTGCACTACAGTTTTTACTGTTTATTCTTTATTGCAGTACATTGTTATTCTTTATTGCTTATTGCACTACAGATAGCATAATATATTTGTACTTACCACACTCAAGGTGCAACCTGACCAGGCATCCAGCATGAGACTGAATATTGCAAGTCCTCTCAGCTGCAGCTGTTGGGAGGGAAGCAAAACATTATGCATACCAGTTTTGCATGCATTCAGCTTGCATTTTGGTAAAACAGTGGAAAAAATACTTACATATTTGCGGTGTATGCTCAGCCCTAGCCTCTTCAACCCAGGTGTCCTATGTTCCCCTCCTTCTCTGCTTCACGTCATCATAGTGGTGACAGCACTGCTCACCAGTGCGGGGGATACCAGTAGCACTGGTAAGTTCCCTGTCCAACTGATCTCGGGCCTCAGCCTCACATTCTGTGCCCTGGTAACCACCCTGCAACAGCCTAGGTTCATAATTGTGTATGAGGAGCCCAACAAAAGCTTTGCACTCCTGCACACCCCATCTCTGTGCCTGAAAGTGCGCACCCTCTGCAACATCACCTGGCATATCAGGAGATAAGCAGACTCCAACAAATGTTGCAGAATTCTTCCTACTGGACTTAATATAGGCTGTTTTCCCACCCTTACACATCTTTTAGCAACATTCAAAAAAAGCACCGCTGTGCTTAGCATCACTCAAACCAGCTAAGCGAAGCTGAGCATCACAAACACTCACACAACAATGATTTTAGTGAAGCTTAGCAATGCGCAAACACTATTAGCTGTTAACTACATTTAAGCAGTGCTTAGCAGCGTGCAGCTCTTCCAAATGTACAAATACTGATTTTAATTTAAAAGACATTTTACACTGCATTCAACAAATGATATGGGTGCTAGGGACACCCAGGACCTATGGAGGTTTAGATTTTTAATTTAAAAGACATTTTACATTGCAGTCAACAAATGATATGGGTGCTAGGGACTGCCAGGACCTATGAAGCTATAGACCATCATTCGTATCTATATCATATCATTGACAACTTAGGTTGTCGAATCCTAAAACATCAACACCTAAGTGGTGAAATCTTATAATAGTGAACGGCCACATAATCAAATTCTTTCCTCTGGAAAGAATTTGTGTGTCTGTCTGTAAACAAAATAAACACACCCAAACATAGTGGGGGGGGCTTCACCACCCCACACCCCCCAACTAAATATACCAACTCCAAAATCAATCTAAATTGGGGAAAGGGTAAATCCCCAATAATGGCCACACAAATTCTTTCCTGAGGAAAGAATTTGATTATGCAGCCATTCGTTATTGTAAGCTTTCAATGCTTAGGTGTCAATGTTTAAGCATTCAACAACCTAAGCTGTTGATAATACAATATAGACCCCATCATTCTACCCATTAGCTATTTGGATAGTATATACAGTAGTATACCTTCACATACACTACTAAACAACCATAGTGCACCGTGCAAATGGGTTTAAACAATGCCAGAAATAAATAATTAATTACATACAGTTTCTATTTTTAGAAGTCTGGCACGTGTCTGCTGTCTATGTGTAATCATGGCTTGGCATTGCTGTGCTCCATGCCCTGCCACACAAACAGTAATTATAAAAAAATTAAAAAAAAAAGGAAAAAACAAAGCCAACATAAACAAAACAGGTATCATAATTAATTACATCTGGTTACTATGTTTACATGCCTGGCAGGTGTCAGCTGTCAATGTGAGAGTACCTCTTGGCATTGCTGTGCTCAGCGCCTTGCAGCGCAAACAGGCATTAAATAAAAAAAATAATTAAAAAATAGAAATTAAAAAAAAAAAAAATTAGAATATTTAAAACACAAACTATTAATACACAGCACATTTCAACAGTAGCAAAGAACATTGCAGGAAGCCTCACCATGTAATAACATCTGACCAGCCTCTACACTCCAAGACTAATATGCATGAAGTGCTGGTGAGGGGCAACCGTGACCATGTACACAGGTACATTCCGTAAATGCCCACCATGCTAGTAAAAAAGTGGCTATATTACAAATCCAAAGTCTTTTAGATAAACTCAATGGCACTTATTAAAAATGAGCTTCAATACTCTATAGTACTCTATCATCATTTACATGCATATCTCTCTCTCTCTCTCTCTCTCTATATATATATATATATATATATATATCTATATCTATATCTATATATATATATATATATATATATATATATATATATATAGGAACACTACTGAATCTTGAACATTTGAAATGTCGAATTTCAAAAGCTGGAGACCATGTAGCCGAAACCTCACATTACCGAAAGACCAGAAGTGTGAAATTCAAAATCCTGATGTTAAGGGATTTTGAGTTAGCGCTTCTGGTGTTGTGGTTCAGGTAAGTATGTGTATGTAAGTGTGTTTGTGAGGGGCTTTAGTGTGTGTAAGTGTGTGTTGTGACTGTGGTGTGTGTGTGTGTGTGTGTGTGTGTGTGTGTGTGTGTGTGTGTGTGTGTGTGTGTGTGAGGGGATGTAATGTGCGGGTGTGAGTTTGCCTTGTGTGTATGTTTGTGCAATCTCAGAGTTAGAATATTAAAGTGGGGGGTGTGGGGGGCACAGCCCCCACATGGGGGGTGCAGGGGGCAAAGCCCCCCTGCTTATCTTTAGTGTAGGGTGGTTTGTTTGGTTAAGGGGGAAGGCTGTGTGTATGTTTGTGTGTGTGCTGTATGTATGTAGCACTTTCGCGATTTTAAATTTCGCGGTTTTAATATTTCGGTAATGTGGGGTTTTGGGCTTATAGTCTCAGTATTTTAGTTTTCGGGATTGTGTTATTTTTGGATTCAGTAGTGAATCCATATATATATATATATATATATATATATATATATATTTTTTATATATATATATATATATATATATATATATATTTTTTATATATATATATATATATATATATATATATATATATATATATATATATATATATATATATATATATATATATATATGTAGATATAGGTATATATGTATCTAGATAGCTATACAGATAGATATATACAGACTATAACTGCAGTACTCCCATGAGCTTTGCTATACACTCTGCAAATGTACAGAAATGTATACATGTATATAATGTACATAGTCTGCTTAATTTACTTTATATATACAGCTATACAATACAACAGTTCACCATAATTCACTCACGTGGATGTATGCATGTCCATGCTGACTCATTTCCAGTGATGTCCCACAATGAATATAATGAAATATTGGACCATAATTTAGTTTCTTATATGTATATGCTTCCAAACTGAATTATTCTATAATGATGTTCCTTAGTAAATACAGTAAAATACTAGACCATAACCAGTAGATAGGCCTTTGAATTCATAGATATAGAGTGCTAACATGGATAAGCATCATGCACCCTCTGTGCAATGTGATGCCATGAACTACCTTGATTCACAGATATGAGCAACAGTAGTTCAAGGTGGTATATAGCACACATTTTAGTTTCATGAATGGCACACAGATGTTTCTATCTCAATACTATGTACTAGGTGATCCTGAGTTCAAGCAAGGGAGGAATTGCTGTGAAGCATGCCAATGCTACGTTATGCAGCAGTGATAGTCAGGTTAGTAAAGTATGCAAGATCTAACAAAGTAGTAGTTATTCAGTAAGGTTTACTATACCTCACTAAGCTTCCTGTCACTGCCATGATATTTTATCTAGGAGTGATTTGTAAAAACATTTCACCTGCAGTCATAACAGTAGACTATGATTCATTCAACTCATTATTGTAACATGGTAATGAGGGGATCTGGTAAAGTGAGCACTCCTAATAACAGAATATTTCCGGAATCACTACAAGTGATGGGACAAATTTGTTTGTGATCTTCATTAACAGTAGAGATTTTCCTGTTGTGAAATGGATGTGTTGTTTCTTTTTGTAATAATATTATTATTATTACTATTTATAGTTTTTGATAATACTACTTTGCTGCTCAGCATAGTATACTGAGGAGTACTTTAACAGAGAAGGCGGATCACCGAGTCAGCTAGTGCAGGAACTATGCAGTATAGCCTTATTTGAATGGCCAGTTTTGAAGAGGGTTACATTTTGCACTCTTGTCCACAGACCAGCTGAACTATTCTATACATTTATCAATGAAAATCAAATCATAACCCTTCCAGAGAAAGTCTGCATTGTACATTGTCTTCAAATACTTATGAAATCTCTATAAGTGTTACCATAAAACATGCACAATACATATGTAAAAGAATATATATTATTTAAAAAAATAAAATGCAGTGATAATTTACAAAACATTGCTTAATTTTCTCTTTGAGAATATATATTCAGCCTGTTGCACATGCTTCTTTTCCCTCAGCATCAGCTTTGAGCATTTTAAATGGTATATGATTTGTAGCATCTATTACAGTATTGTTTAAAAGCTATAAAATGAAATGGCATCTCTCTTGTAAATAAAATAAAACTTAATGACAAAAAACATAACAAAAAGCAACTGACACATTATATCCCAACTGTCGCTATATATGTACTCATAATCTCTACTTATGTGATAGTAGATCATCTGATATTTATTTTCTTGCTGCATATTTTCAAAAGATGCTATCAGAGCAACATTCTGGAAGTTGTGTGTGCCTAGACTGCAATATTCCTTACACGCCTTCATTTTGTCAGACCTTTCACCATGAGATATAACGATATAGGTGATTCTTGTATAATCTGATATGAGCACTCGTATCTATCACATCCACTTATCTGATGGGAACTTGTCTGCAGTACACTGTCTACCTTTATTAGACCCAGAGAAAATCACTTGTAAAGAATTATACATCTCTGGAATCAAGTCATATATTTTATCTGTATCCAGCATATTATTCAGGTTTACCTCTACAGTGTCCTTACCTCGGTTTTCTAATTCGTTCATTCAAATTATGCGGGCTTTCAGCAATTATTTTGTTTAATTTATCCATATTCTTTCCATCTAACCAGAATTTACAAAAAAAATAAATAAACCAAACATAAAATGTGCTATTAAAAATAATACTGCATTAATCACATCCACTCATCCAACACAGATTAATATATTATATTCTTTTTATTGCTTTAGTCTCAATCTCTGTAATAATAAAAATAATGACTGGTTTGCAAAATTAAAAATATTTAATCCCAAAAAAAAAAAAAAATCTTGAATGTTCCTGGTTCCTAGTGCCTCAGTCATAAAGACTTTTAAGGAAAAGCAGAACACGTAACAGCTAACAGTTAAGTAAAAAACATTTTGTATCCAATTAAAAAACAGCAAATCACTGCAAGAGATCAATAAACAATAAGACAACGTCTTTATGCTGTAGCACTGAAACATGAGCTACAACATGAAGAAGCTATCTTTATAATTAAATTTAATTTTCTTGCACCGTTAAGATTTGATTTGAATATGGATTGGAAGGCTGTTTTGAACTAGTGCTCCTTTATCTACTGTTGTGTCTGTTATTTAGGTATTCGTTTACTGTTTGATTATTTATCGATGTCTTGCAGTGATTGTCTCTTTTTAATTGGCTATTTAGTGCTTTCAGTTAAGTGTTATCTGTTGCTGACTCTGCTTTCTCTTAGGTCTTTTTGACCAAGGCACTAGTAAACAGGAGCCTTTGTGTTTCTATTTGTTTCTGACTGTGATGTATTTGGATTAAATCTTCTGGATTTTTCAAACCAGTCATTGTTTATTTATCTGTTTGCTTTTTGTTTATAATTGATGTCTGTAAGAACATGAAGCACATATTAAAGCTCCTGATGACACTAAATATAATAAAGGCAAAATATGCATTACAAAAGTAAAAAAAAAAGACTTTTTAATAACCCATCATGTGTTTTAAGTGTTTACCTTATGGTTTATCTTTATTAACTGAATAGCTTAATGTTACTTTCACTCAGTCTTTGACCCAGATGCAGCAGTCATGAAATTAATTTTATGATATGACATATGACACTATGAGTTGTGTCTCTGCTTCTTTATATTTACTGTTAATATTTAACTTTCCAAGGTTTTTCCATGTTTATATTTGCCTATGCTATTACTAGTCAAGCTAAACTTTTGTTATTAACCATAATATAGTCTGTGATGCGATCTGTCAAGTCATCACCCCTCATCAGACCATTTCAGTAAAAGCTGTTAATAAAAGAAATACTCATCATCCCTGAATGAACTAGTGGTCAAGCCTCCCAAATACCCTCTCTGTAAGGCACTTTACCTCCTTTACTACGTACTTTAGAATAACATTATACAAGGTCACACAACATTGCGGGAAGATATGAGAGCCTATCAAAATGGTCCATCACTGAATCATGAGTCAAAGGCCTTTATACCTTATATCAAAGGTTATGGTACAAACTTGTGAGAAGATATGACTTCTCAGTGGAATATCTGGTAATAGATCAGGACTTGTCAGAGCATACATATCCATTAGCCTGGTGCAATTAGCTATTTAAATTATATATTATATATTATATATTAAATACTGCATATTACATGGTATATAGTATACATTATATTAGCATAATAAATAAATAGCTTTGTGTTTGGCTAGACACTAATCTCAACCTACAAACACTAAGTCTATAGTAAACACTCTGTGCTTGTGGTCCAATATAATATCATATATCACTTCCTTTCTGCTGAAGTTAGAGCTGCCACTGGCAAAGAAGTCCTTCTCCCCCATCTGCAATATAGTCTTCCCATAGTGGTCAAGGCATCAAAAAAGAAGTCTTAAAAGCTCTAAAAACATTTGCAGATTGTCACTCTAATCCCCTAAAAGGGAACAACACTGCTTAATGCTAGACAACATCTACCTTTTATCTTTGAAACTCAGAACAATTCTGCTTGTAGTAGGGCTGTTCTTCAAATTCGCTAACCTTGACTCATTTTTATTTCTAGTGAGCAGACAATATGACAAATCCACCTGCTACACATCTCACCTCCCTCATACAAAACTAAGCAACTGTCCAAAGTTGCAAATCAGATACTTCTCTGACTTTACTCTATATTCGCACCACAACTGTCTAAGCAATATAAAAGGGCCTGTTGCCATGGATGTGAACTTTCACACTATCTCTGTTAGCCTGGTGGATATAGACATCCTTAGGCAGTGCAGAAATTGCCTCATGTTTACTGACAACCAGCTAATTCTAAAACAAACTAATAAGGTTTTGGAGAGATGCATTTACATAATGTCACTAGAGGCAACGTTTTCACATAAAAGCACTCCTAATGTCAATTAGGTTGTCAGTAATGCACAGTATCAATCACACACACCATGAAGCAGACAAATAGACCCACATATGCTGAGACACTTAAATGTAACCTTCCTAAACCCCAAAGACCTTCAAAATAAAGCACAGATGATAAATGCCCACAGCAGTCTCAAATTAACTCATTCAACACAGAATCCACAGCAACATACACAGCCACATATTGTGGATCCTCTACTTGTAAGCTCATAAGACAGTGCAATAATCTGGTCACTGGACACTCCACTGTGAGAAACACTGATGTCCTTCTCAGCAGACTGAGTAAGGAGAAAGTCAGTTACTTATCAGGATCTAGGATCTGCCATACTATATAGGCACTCGGGTCATTTGACCACATGTAAAAGTATGACTTAGTCTTAGTCTGTTTGGGTGTAAATTACCTTAGACATACCTCCCTAGATTATATGAAGAGAGACATCACAAAGCTCTCGTAATATGTGCCCCAGGTTGGTATGAGCCTAACACTGAACATCATTCTCCGCTAGGCTTTTGAATATCAGCTAAAACATCATCCTCTGCCATAGTGCCAAGCTGAAAATACTTCCAAGATAGTAAATCAAAGCAAGAAAATCTAAAGGTGTTACTGCTCAGTGCTAGCAGAGAAACAAGAAACTCCACTATATACAAGCTCTCATCACAATACAGAATGCAGATGTCTGTGCGGTCACTGATATATGGTTTAAAGCCATGGAGTGCACTCCAACAGTGCGAGGTTATAATGCCTTCCATGCATTTAGACCAGCTGCTAAGACATATTAGACCAGCAACTAAGGCAGTAAGACATTCAGCACTGCTAGAGACTCTCTGTTCTCATTATCTGTCAAAACTCTGGAATGAAATCCCCACACAGTTAAAACAGATAGAAATCCTAAATAGTTTAAAAACATTGCATAAACAGCACCTATGCCAAAAATGGTTCTGTTCTGAATCCTCACGAGCAGCTTTACTCAGATTACTTTTCTCCAACTCTTACAGCTACTTTTCTTCACAATCTTTTGTACCTTATCGCTTCTCCTCAAACTGCATTCATTTCCCAAACTCTCACTTTTCCTTCTTCTCTCATACCCCATCATTAACTACAATTCCTCCTCTGTCAATTTATCTTTTTGCTCCTTTCCAGAATTTCTTCTTTCATATCTCTCTTGTCATCAATTTGTAAGCGACTTGTCTGTCTGTAAATTATTACTAAACTCCAGTTTGAGCTTTTCCCTGCAACAATCATGCTATACATATATTAACTGTTATTGTGTTTTATTTTTCTATTGAATAATTAACCGATTTATGCTAATTTCCCTCTTTTTGTATTAAAATGCTGTGATCATTTAAGAAATATATCAAAATATTTAAAATCATGTAAATAAGCTCATGCACCCTGTAAATATAAATGTGAATTATGTATAATTTAAATGTGGAGTTTTTTTCTCAGGGCATCCGATGAAATGAGTTTTACGTAGTCAGACTTTTCCCAATCAACAAAGACAAATAAATAAATATTACATAGGCAGGTACTATAAGAGTACTCTGTAAAAAATATTGGGTGAGTAAATGGGTGTAACTAAATAAATTATTTTTTGAGCTGGAGTATAGGATCTGACTTTGATTGACATGGTAAAATCTTGTTAAATTTATTTCTGGTGGCTGTCCAAAAAATCAATTTCTAGAAGATGGAAATCAGAGTCTAAACTAATTGTAATTGAAGTGGTTAAAATTGTAACACAGGTAAAAGAACTGGAAGTAGGATCTTTAGAAAACAGTAGGAACAAATTTCATAGAAATAAATAGAAATTGTGGGAACAACACATGCAGAATAATGTTTCTGAGGAGGAGTGAGGTTTAGTGGAAGACAGGAATTGATCTATTTATGTAATTTTGGTTTGATGATAATTGTATAAAGGTGAGCATTAACATGGTTTGTTTTCTTGTATATAAGTGTATATTTGCCTGTGTCATATGTGATAATTCAATAAATGTGTTAAAAAATTAAAAGTCTGTATGGCAAGGTGTGTATATCCTTGTAGTTGTTCCCACACAGTGGGATCATAAACTTAATGAGTAGAAAGAGATTCATGTTTCCTTTATTGTGTATCATCATTTACAGTTGTCTTTTCTTCCTCTGTTTGGCGCCAAAAGCTATTGTTCTTAGTAATTCTATAGCTGGTTTGCTGTACAGTCTCAGAGCATAAAAAATTATGCTAATGAGAGATAGAAAGTGAAAGGGAACCGTTGCTGTTGGTCGTGCTTAGCTTTTCAAAATATCCAATTTAAGCACTATGTTTCAGCTAGTAATTTACTTGATAAAAAAAAGAGTATACTGAATGTGTTTAAAAATGACAAAAATATGAACTGTCACTGGAAGAAAGTTTCAGACAGGCTCTTCAGAAATTCTCAAAGTAAACAGTAATTCTGAGTACTGACATTTTAAGTAAATGCAAACATATCATATTTAAGAGGATAATACATGATTATCTCAACTTTTAAGGCACAAAGTACATTGAAGGTAGCAAAATTGCTTTGTTAAAGCAAAATTACACCACAATGGCTGTGCCATCTGGCTATTTTAAGGTAGTATAAAATGAATAATAATAATAATAATAATAATAATAATAATAATAATAATAATAATAATAATAATAATTCTGACCACAGTAGTCTTATAAGCAAAGATCCTTCATCCAATGTTTTTCATAGTGTACCATTAACACTGACTAATTTTCTTAATGTATAAGACATGCATATTCTGTCCTAGATAAGGGATTCCTTCCTCATTGCATTTTGTTCAATTTGTTTATGGATGGCGCCTTATATAATGTAGGAGGTTAAAACTATAAGATAAAGAAGGGGGGTAAATACAACTCAATTATGAAAGAGGTCTGTCCAAATCAAAGCATTGTACATAATATGTCTTAGAAAACCCTGCCTTTATTTTTTCTGAAAATAGCCTCATTAGTGTTACTTAAAGATTCGTTGGAAGTCGTATCCCATTCATTTGCTTGCAGAACATGTAATTATCCACTTCTACAGCTAATTAAAATTTGACATCTATCTTATATTTATCTGGGAAGATAAATCTTTTGTATCTGTTTTAGCGAAGGTGCTAATTAGCAAATGAAGGTCAGTTATATATTTTCACTTCTGTTTTACTCCTGAGTATCTCCATCTACTTTATTTTGTTATTTCACCAAGGTAAATTTGTCTTAGCTCAGAAGAGCAGACATTTTTGCAGTTTCACCATCCTCCACTTGAATGTTTTCAATAAGAACAACCTTACTGTAAGAAAAATGTTATGCATGTTTTTTAATGTAGCACAGAAATAGAGTAGGAGAAGAGAATATGGACTCCCTGACTATAAAATGATCTATAGCTATGCAGTTGTAGAACAGCTGACACTGCTACGTTGCCTAATCTTTGCTTGAACCTTCTGTTGTGTTGCATTAAACATATTTATAAACCAACTCATATTAAACCCACTGTTAAAAGAAGACCGGAGTGACTGAAAAAGATAGTCCTAAGTACATGTCAGAGGTTGTTTCAAGTAAAGTCTGTTAAAAAAGGATTAATCATATACATCATACAGAATGTAACACTATGGGATCTATCTATCTATGTATCTATCTATACATTACCAATAAGGCCTTCTTATGCATGTAACTGCTATATAATCTGGCATTACTTTTATTAATATATATTTTATATATAGTGTATGTACACCTTAAAGGATCCCAGTAATCAGTTATAAATAAGTCTAATCTGATGGATCTTTTCAATGTATACTGTTTTTGTTCTAGTTTACTGTTAGTTGGCTGGAGATGCAGTTCATAAGTTCATAGGTTGTTATTGGCTAATGACCACTAGAGCCCTTTCAAACCTAGTCACATACCACAAATAATTGAGTCCTGACTATCAAGAGCATCTATTTGCCGGGGGGGGGGCATGTTAGTAGATAAGCAATTAAGGGATTTGTGGAGGAGGGCGTTAGGAATGTTAGCTAGGATAATACTGTTCTTATTGCTGACCTCTGTCCGTAAGGGACATGGGGGTCAGACAGGGAGTAAATTTATAATTTCCCATCCAGTTGTCAAGGTTTCATTTGAATAGGGTCAAGGATGAACTCTATTTTACATGGAACAGGTAACTATTCCATAGCATGGGGATCGTTTGGGACACATATCTGTATCTCCAGCATGTTCTGTTTCTGTCACAACTGAAGTTCATATCCCTGGATCTAGTGCTTCTGGTGCTGTTTGCTTTGCTCATGTGCAACAGATCTGTTAGGACTGGGTCTAAGAAAGCCCTGTAAGCCAGGCGAAAATCCCCTGTCAGTAGTCTTTAAGATACAGAATACAGAGACAGAGCCTTTAGGTGATCAGTGCAGGTGGAATATTCATGGCCTGAATTCTCCTGATGAAAAACCTTTGTGGGTGTTCCAGCTATTGCAAGTGTCTGGCTTGGTACATGCCAAAGGGGGCATTGTATTCAATGACAGGTCTGATAAGGGCTGAGTAGAGTGGTGCTATAACTTTCTTGGACCTGGATGCCATATCCTTAACTTTAAGTTGGGTGACATAGAATGATTTTTTTACTCTCTTAGCTACTTGTTGGACAAAGGACAGATAAATGTCTGCATATGATTGGGTTGACTCTTATGTGTGCCTTATCAATGGAGTAATTAATTTGGGATGACAGTTTTCCCTAAAGGGCATTTATAACATATTTTTTGGCAGTGAGTTTTAGTCTATAGCTTTGGCAGCAGTCATTTGTCTGTGTTAAACCCTCTTGCAAGACATTGGTGTCTTAGGGGGAATCTATAACAGCTCCAGTTTTCAGTCATCTGCAAGCTTGGTGAGCCAGAGGCCTTGAACATTAGCCTTGATTTCCAAGAAGTAGACTCCAAACAGGAGTGGATCCAGCACATAACTCTGGAGTATGCTGCTGGTGACTGGTCTCTTGGTGGAGGTGGTCTTACTGATTCTGACTTCTCAGATCATGTCTGTGAGCCAACTAGCAATCCAGTGAGTTATGTAGGGATTTATGTCTAGCTCAGAGAGCTTATCAACAATGCTTAAGTGAGGTATTGCATTGAAAGCCTTGGCCAGATCGAAATATGCAGTATGCATTGTTTTACACCCAGTCCATTGCTTTGATGACCCTCTCAAAAAAGTCTATAAGCTTAAGTGGGTGCAACCTTCCCTTAACAAAGCCAAGTTCAGATTGTTCCAGTGTCTATTTGTTGCCAGTGTCCTTGTTTATCATTTCAATGATAATTTGTTCCATAGCTTTGCATATGAGGCTTGTTAGACTGTGGGCCTGTAGTTCCCTGGGATGGTTGATGGCCCACTCTTGTTTAGGGAATGACTGCTGTGGTCCTTCGTTCACTGGGGCTGTAGTCTGTTTCAAAGGTTTAGCTGAACAGTGCCTCAAATGGTTCTGATAGGTCAAGTTTTAGACTGTTCAGGGGGCAACCAGGGATATTGTTGGGACCCATGGAGCTGGTGTCCTTGGCTTTGGCAAATGCTGCCAACACCTGATCCCTGCTAGTAGTTGGAGGAACTATGTTGGAGGGGATTTCACCTGGTGGAGCTGGGGGCAGTTTGAGCTGAATTTCTCAGTCAGTAGATTTAATATGTTACCTGATCAGAGAAGGCGGTACCATTCACCACCAGTTCAGCAAAGTGCTGTGTATTACCGTTAAGATTCTGGACATAGCTGATGAGGGCCTTGTTATTGTCCTTAGCCTGTGAGATTATCCCTACCCATAGTTGGCCCGGTTGGTCTTAATTAGATCTCTTGTTTCTTGATTTGTTGTATAACAAAGATCTTGTCATTAAGGGAATTGTTCTTCCTGATTTTTGTCATGAGTTTTTTTCAATTTTTATATCCCTGTTTAGGTGACAATTCCACCAGTGGGGTTTGTTTTTAGCATATGTTTTGCATTTACTTCTGGTAGGTATGGCAGCCTCTATGCAGTCATTCACATATTTGTATAGGGACTCTGAATAATTCTGCATGGGTAGTTGTATTCTTGGGGTTAGGGGGAACCTTGAATTTTGACAAACTGTCAATAAGAGGTAGTTTGCCTTCAAATGCAGTTATTAGTTTTCACATAAAGTACTAGCTGGAATTAAATATCACTGGCTATCTTTTTGTCACATATCTTATGAAATGTTTCTGCGTTTCTGTACATGAATGCTGCTCAATACCTAGATCAGGTACACCACCTGGCTCTTCCTGCATGCAAGCCCCAGTATGTTTGCTTTGTTCAGTGCATTGCTAACACACCCCATTTACTGCAGCCTGTACTCAGCATTTAGAATGATTATTGCAAAATAAATTATGCCTTGAAATATCTTATACCCTTTCTGTTGCTGTCACTGATTTGAGGTGTCTGCCAAAGCTGTTTGTTCTCCATTTCATTCTGGGCACTGCTCACTAGCATAGGTTGCCAAGTTTACAAGTTGTGAATCAACATGTGCAGTATTTTTCATTTGCAATGATTCATCTTCCATCCTCTGCTACATACTCTTTGTCTAAAAGTCAGTACAATTTTTCTTGCCATATCTTAACATCAATCATTTACTAATGTCAGTGCTACCAAATAGCTGACATGGGTAAGAACTGAGTAGAAGCAATAAGTCAGAAGGGGGACACTATGTTAAAGTGGTTGTTCCTTTGAAATAAAATACCATAAAACATTGCAAACTATCTCAAAATAAAGAGGGTGGTAAAAAATAATAAAATCTGCAGCAGATAACATATTTCTTTACAGATGGGATCTCCTCTACAAACTTTTTACCAACTGAATTATATCTACAAAAATTCAAAATTTAATACTGAAGCTTGTGGAAAGAAATTGGCCAGTAATCAAAACCATACCAGGCATCACACCAATAAGTCAGCTAGAAAACCACTTTCACTAAATATTCACGAAATGTTCTTGCTCAATATGATTTCCCAGCTGCTAGACCACTTGTAGATTTGTGCTTAGCTCATTCTAAATGTGATCATGTCTGTTGCTCTGGCATTCCTTCAATGAGTGCCAATGCCACAAAGTAAATTCAGTAGCAATGGAGTTTGCCCATTACCTCACAGACTGTGAAGATTGCATATATAATTACTAGGAGTGTTGGGTACCCACCCCCCACGAAAATTGTTTGAGGTTCACAAAATGTGGCTTACACAATTTTATTTTTGTGGTTTTGGCATTCACTGAGTTACTTTGGTAGATAGACTTGTTTCCTTCTGAATCCTATAATGATGAAGGATTCTTCAGCTTGTTCTGTGAGCAGTGATGCGTCCAGCATATCAGACTTCATCAACAAGCTGTTTAGGTGTTTGGAAAACTGTAAATGCCTTAAATATTCCTTAGCACACCAGTCAGTGGAGTATTTTTTAAGCTGGATCTTCCCAGGCATATAACTAATACATTTATCCTTTATTTCAAAGCAATCAAAGAACAGCTTTCCCAGACATATATTAGCACAGATATATGAATGCCTTGGATGAAGTCTTTTTCACTTTAAATCATGCAAAAATAAAATATCATGGTACTTTTTGCAAGCTGCAAAATCATATTAAAACACACTGTATGTGTTTAGGTGCATTTAGCTTTTATTGTTGGGCACATATTAACTGTATATTTTTAAAGTTCATATAAATGCTCAGCCTTCCAAGACAAGTTGGTTTATAATATGCAATTTTTATAATGTGCAGGTTTCCTTTTTAGGCCAAGACAAATATTTGTAGATAAGCATGTGCTTGTATTTCAGCACTCTGTAATAATTAAAAATCCAAAGCAATAAATATATTTATAAAATACTTTGTTGCAAACATAAACAATTTATAATCCCAAGTCAAAAAGCACAGGGGCACTCCAAGGCTGATCAAACAAATATATCCGAGGCTCCTTGATACAAATATATTTCCAATAAAAAGATTCCAACACACAAGAATAGCCCACAAGTTTATTGTAGATAAATAGGTTAGCGCTTTCACCCTGATGGGCTTCTTCAGACCTTTAATACATACAGAAAGGAGGCTACTGAATTTATACCCGGTAAAGCATGACATCATTTCCTTCAATTAATTTAAAATATATCTAATTGAATACATTATGTATTATTATAAAAACTATCATAATAATTTAAAAACGTTCCTAGATAAAAACAATACATATTTATTTATAATTGAGTCAACCACAATAATTTTGTTCAATGACCTAATAAACCAACTATAAAATATGAAAAATATAAAAAATAATAAAAATATCTGTTACCCAAATATAAAATAAATCTTAATGACAAAACATGTCTAAGCTCATCTAAAAACAATTTATTTCAAAGTCAAACCCTAAATATAACAGTGAGCATTATAGACATTCATCTAACAATCAATCTTCTGTTTTTTAGGACAGGTTTAATAGATACCTTGTCATTTAGACCTGGTTTCTGGTCAGCCCTTAACCTAATAATCCAATCAACTTCTATTCTTTCTGTGTAGTTCCTCACATCCCCTCCTCTAAGGCTGGGTGTATTCAGTTGTAGAACTTGAAACCTGAAGCTATGTTGTTCATCAGTATGAAGTACATGTTTAGATAGAGCATTCTTGGGGGATCGTGTACGTATATTATACAGATGTTCCCTGATCCTCTCCCATAGTCATCTATCCATTTTACCTACATAAATTGCACAACAGGCCGTACACTTGGCCAAATAAACTACATGTTAGTTGTCACAAGTAGCTACTGTATTAAATTCAAATCGTCTGAATGTGACAGGATGTATAAAATAAGAGTCACTACACACAAACTCACAAAAATTGCATCTACTACATGGTCTCATATCCACTGATAATGGGTTATCATACAATGTAGTCGAACCCTTAGAATAACACAATAATTTCTGTAAATTCAATCTGTTTCTATAAACAACATGAGGTTTCATGCCTATCTCCTTCAATTTTGGATCCACCATTAAGACTCCCCAATTTTTATGAAAGACTTCCCTAACATAACCAATGTCTTGTGTACAATTCAAGGAAACCCTGACCATAGAATTCCAGGTATTCAAACAGTCTACCTGTGGAATACCAACAGACTCCCTCCAATCTGAAAAATAGGGACGTGCAGTGTTATATCTTAACAAATGGACCCCCTCTATGCCTGTAGTGATCTCTGTCAGGCCATAAAACCTACATATTAACCTCTCACGCAAATAAGATAACTCTCGTTCAAACCCTACATCAGTTGGATTCAGACGTGATGCACATATAGCCTGTCCCCTCACTATATTATTAAACACAAACCTCGGCTGCATGCTCTCTCTATGAAGGAGAAGGTTCTTATAACATGATTTCCTGTAAACTCCAGTATTAAGCAACCCATTGGGTAGATTTTCTATATAAACATCCAAGAAAGCTATCCAATTTCAGATTTATCCATCGTGAAACTCAAAAATGCGTTAAGGAATTAACTTCTTCATAGAAGTACTGTAATTCAGCATCAGAACCCGTCCATATAAGGAAAAGATCATCCACAAAATGATTATAAAAGACAACATGTTCCATAAAACTGGTCAAAAGAAATAACATCTCTTTTTCCCAATCTGCCATTACCAGGTTGGTGTAGCTATTGGCACAAGAAGTGCCCATAGCTATGCCATCTTTCTGAACATAAACTACATTATTAAACATAAAAATGTTATTTTTTAAAATAACCTCTAGTAAAGCACAAATCAAGTCAATCCATGAAGTAGTATAGTCAGTATTCCCTCTCAAACATATCTCTATACTTTCTATCCCATCCTGATTAGATATAATTGTGAACAACAATTGTACATCTAATGTCACAAGTTTGAAGCACAAATCTGTCAGTAACCTAGTCAATTTATTATATAAGTCCAACAAAAATTGTTTTGTATCTCTCAGAATATGTGTGAACTTATCCACTACAGGACTAAGTTGTTTCTCTATATACAAGGAGAGTGGTTCAGTAGCCCACCCCCTTCCCTGCCACAATAGGTCTCATTGGAGGATCCAACAGATTCTTATGGACCTTGGGTAGTCCTTGGATAACAGAGATCAATGGGTTGGCAACTGAGAAAAATAGGTACAGGTCAAATTCAATCACTTTACTCTTGAGTAGATCTTCTAACATACAAGATATTCTCCTAACACGCATTTCTACTTCATCCATATGTATAATGGAATAAAATTTGTCATCACTCAACATCAGAAACATAATTTCTTCATACCTAACTCTGTCCAACACCACTACCGGTCCACCCTTATCTGCGGGTCTAATCACTATCATCCTATCATTTTTCACTTTATTCATGGCTACCCTCTGATTACCAAGCCATTTCCTTTCTCTATTTTCACAACTCAATTTATGTAAGTCTTCTTCTACCATTTTAACAAAGGCATCCAATAAAGGATGTAAAACAGGGACATATGTGCTGGGTCTCTTATACATTGATCATTACTAGTATGTAATTGATCCCCATAATCTAACTTAAGGTGTACATTGCGTCCAAATAACTTTGTGTTAATAACCAAATCAGTTAAATTGCTCTTACCAGAGGGTACAAATGAAAGTCCCTTATTAAGGGCACATATTTAATCTGCAGTTAATACTCTACTTGAGATATTCCAGACTAATGTCTAGGAATTCTTTCCCACATTTTCTTGAGCATTGGGCCCACGTGGTCTTCCCCTGACACCTTGCATTCCTGCCTGCCCCTGCTCATTGATCTGTTTCTCTTTCCCCTGTATACCTCGTTGATGGGGAAAGGGGTGTATCCACTAGCTCCATCATGTTGTCCTATTGTAGGAACTTTCCTCCTAACTATGGGCACCTGTTCTGCCAACAGATTGGTAGTAATGGCTGAGGTCACAGCAGAAACCACTTGGGAAATTGTACCAGAAGTGGCATGTGTTCCTACATTATTAGGTGCATCTATACTAATATCACAGGTACCTGGCATATTAACATTCCCTCCCTCCTCAGGTACATGTGAAGATAAATTAATATCCATAGAAACATGTTGTACCATACTGGGAGGTACATTGCCATGCATAGTTACACTTAAAACATCCACATTATTAGAAGTCAAGCCAGTATCTAGTGTATCAACAACATGATTGATGGTTCATGTAAACTCCTCATTATTCAAACCAGAGCGTGTATTAACTAAACTATTACCATGTCCCCTGGCCCCATCAGTTCTTACGAACTCTGTCCTGGGCCATTTAAAGATGTGACCGTTTTTAAAATCAATAGTGTCATGTTGAATCTTAACACGTTTCTGCTCTAATAGCTATTTTTTCAAATAAGAAGACATTATCTAACAGCCGTTCCATGAGTTTATTGACTACGACTGCTAGATATTTAGTGCCGATATAATGTTGGCAAGCTGAGTATTACTAATGTGGTGTTTGATAAAGCTGTAAACATTAATAACAGAAAGTATAACCTGACAGGTTTATTACAGAAGCAAAATAATATTTTTTATGAGCAATTTTAGGGGAGGACACATTTTCATTTGAAATGTGTGTGTAATGTCACAATATCAGTCCATGATATAGCTGTCCCTTTTTTTGCAAAGATATGCAGAAATACTATTGGCCTTGAGAACATTAGATGTTTTTGCTAATGTGTATGCAATATGTGGTTTCATAGGTTCATACCAGGCAAGCAGTCACTATGATGAGTAAGCTCACTGACTTACAATAGAATTCAATGGTTCCCTCCATTTTGTCTAAATATGCTAAGTAAAATCACCCAGGAGGAAAATGTATGACTGCCCATCCAATGTTCAGACTTTACTTTGAAATCAGAGTAATGTTTTGCTTACATCCAGGATGAGGTTTTTCCACAGGGATAGAATGCTTTGGCTCATGTACCAATATCATCATCACTGCATCTTATCTCTTTGTCAATGTGGATTGAAATCTTTAGTATGGGGGCTTGGCAAACCACTGATTCACCAGAGGTACAGGAGATTTCATAGTGCAGGGTCTTCTATGGCTTGAAAATCCAGATAAGGGTCACTGTGAAGGAGTCAGTAGGAGAAGGAGAACAGGAAGAAGGCTGCCAGTCAACCTAGCTAAGGGACATCAGCTCAGTTATTGTTTTAGCTAGGAATGTCTGGGCCTTTCAAGGACAGCCATATGCTTAGAAAGGTATGTGCCAAAAGGTACATTATATTCAAAAACAGTCCGTATGAAAAAAGAGTATAGGAGAAATTAACACTTATTTGCACTAGTGGAGATGTTTTTGCAAATTAGTTAGGTGAGGCGGAAAGATTTCTGAAGTATTGTGGAGACACGTTGGTCAAAGGACAGCAAATTGTCAGCACAGGTACCCAAATATCTGATGACAGTAAGGATTTGAAGAAATGTGTTGCATATATGACAGGACATGGAATTTGTTTTTGTCTCCAAAACAGAACTACTTCTAAATTTCTTAACATTAAGCTTAAGTGATAGTTAGTACTCCAAGGATTGACAAAGTAATATCCATGCTGATATAATTGTAAGTCAGAACGTGGGCCAGAAGATGAGTTTGGTTTACAGTCATCAATAAACATGGATAGCTATAAGCCTGGACATTAGACTGAATATCAAAGAATAGAATTTGAAAAGAAGAGGTGACTCCAATACTGTGCCCTGCGGGATACTGCTGCACAATTATTACATTCAGTAGAAATTCCAGCAGATTTTAATAGACAAGTTCCATTAGGAAATCTATTAGCTATCCAAAAGACAAAGTCAGGGGTTACATTAAGTTTAATAGGTTTATCAATAATACCTGCATGGGGGATTGCAACAAAGAATTTGACAAGGTGAAGATAGATGGTGTGAATGCAGCAACCATTGTCTGCATCTTCAGTTGCCTTTTTTTAAATCTGTTTGCAAAGCTAAGCAGAAAGAAATAAAGCTGCACTGGTTTGTGTTAAGGGCCAGGAGGTAATCTAGGTTTGCATTAATGATATCAGATATGATCTATAGCTATATATATATATATATATATATATATATATATATATATATATATATATATATATATATATAGTTTACTTAAAGTCAAAACACCAAGTGATGACTTAAATAACATCACCACGAAAAAAGGAAAAAAGATAAATAAATAAATAAAAGTTGACATAAGTTCGGCAATGTGGGTTTTTGGCTGGGTGTTCTTTAGGACAAAGGGTCTCGTTAAAGTGGAATTCAGCAATGTGTAAATTCAGCAATTAGATCTATATCTATATAGATATATATATATATATATATATATATATATATATATATATATATATATATACGTATAAAGGACAGTGAATCTATCTTAGTATTTCAGAGCAACTTTTAGGTTCTAGTGAGACTATTACAAAGTACATCAAGTGTAGTTCATGCTAGAGTTTCAAATCAGCCCAGTAAAGAAAAAGTGGAGAAAGTCAAGATAACAGTTTAAAAGGTGTGAAGTAATCTTAGAGAAAATCAAAAGGAGATCAGTTCATTAGTTGGTGCAGTAAAACCTGTGAGAATGGAGCAAAGAAAGACAGTCAGCCCTTTAAGTTGTGAGAATTACAATAAAATGCTTCTAGTAACATTGATGAGTAGAACAGTGAATATAGGAATACTGACAAAAAACTGCTTGGAAACAATATACATGTTGATGAGTAGAAATTAAGAGATTTCTCATGCAGGAAATGAGAGAAGGCCTCAGCTGTTCACCTGAAGAGTACCTATACCTCTCAACATTTTAGTGCAAGAAATCTAGACAAAGACTAAAATAATGGGGGGACAAAGGCCCAAAAATAGGGACAAATATTAAATACTATTCTTATAAACTTAGAAAGTAGCTCGAATAATAGGATTTGTGTTAGCATGCATTTCTGAAGGATATGAATTATGAAACTCAAATATATGCCATTATTTATTAACTTCAATCTTCATTGATTTTACAGAAAACCACAATTTTTACAAGGAGCATCCCAAAAATATGAGGCAAAAATCTGGACATTCTGCAAAACTCTGGGCAGTTTAGAGGTATGAGAGTAACGCTGACTGAAGCCATTGCATTGTCAGTGGTAGAAAAGTGGCAACAACAGCTTTTCCTCTAATATGGCTGTGTAAGGATAACATAAGAGCAAATCCGGCGGCACCTGACCACAAGGACAGCCACAATCATACTTAGTGCTTGCTTGAAGGTAGTGATGAAAACTTAGTGATGGCAATGTGGTTCAAGTAGTTGTAGGAACTGTGGTGCCTAAAAGTATATCCTCCCCAGAAAGCAGCAGGCATAACAAAATATTGAAACTGATGGTGAGTTTTTTTTTTTGTTTTTTTTTTTGTAAATGACAGGTCATCATTGTAAATTGCAAATCTGACTTAAGCAGAGGAAAACAGGGTAGCTGTCTTAGAATTTCTTAAGAGAGGAGGCACATTTACTGCCACATTTCAGTGTCTGGTAAGGACAACAATATGGATGATCGTTGAGTGCAGTAAAGGTACCCTTTTAATGACTCTCCACGTCATATGGGAGAACAAAATTGGAGTGTTAAAGAGTTGAAGAATGGCAATGTGCTAAAGTAATCTGTAACATCCAAAAGCTGAAAAAAAATTTTTGGCTCATTTCCAACTTGTTCCATTTTATAGTTGCAGATCCCACCACCACCACCACAAATACAAAAGCATATCCCTGTCTTATTATATCATCATGCCTCTCAACTATCCAGATTTTCACAGAATGTTCAGATTTTTGTCTCATATTTTGGGTCTGTTCCTCTTAAAATTTGTGGTTTTCTGGATTTTGTTGGCAAATCAGTAAAGCTTGAGTTAACTAAATAATGACAGCCATTTGAGTTTCAGAATTCATTTCATTCAGAAAATGTATGGTAACAGAAGACTGTTTATTCTAGCAACTTTCTGTTTCTAAGAACAATATTTAAAATGTGTCCCTATTTTTGGGGCTTGCCCCCCCCCCCCACCATTATTTTTGTCTTTGTCCAGATTTTTTTGTGCTAACAGGTTGAAAGGTGTATGTATCATGGAAAATTTGACCAACATCATTGTTGATGTCTTCTGCTGACAAAGATCTAAATCATGATGAGATGACTTGTAAAACTAAAAATTATCAAATGTATGTCATACAGTGTTTTGGTGAGATACAAAAAAAAAAAAATAAGAGGAACAAGCCTGAAACACAGAGAAGAGCAACAATCAATGCAGAGCTACTCAACAAGGTCAACTTGCCCTCTTTACTTCCTACTAAACACTGACATCCTAATGTCACTGTAGATATACTGTACTTGTCAAAAAGATATATCAAGTTCCAAATAGAAATTATTTATCATCAGTTGTCTTCTCACAGCTCCTCAGTTATCCATAATAGTGTGATTAAGGCTCTAAATATTTCATTGTGGACAGAGGTGCACATCACTACTGATTTATAGACCAGTGTGAAGACTACAGTTTATGTGGGCATTACTGCTCATTCAGTCATTTTACTGCCATTAACTACACCTGCTCCACATCATTAACAATCTTTACTCATCCTTTTATGATAAGGCTGCAGTAGCAGCGATCAGAGCAAGATGAGCTTAAGTTCACCAGCAAGTGCTGAGACTCATTTCTGAGAGTGAAATGCAAAACAGCTGAACATAATTTTAAATGGGAGGCTGGCATAATGGTGAAGGTGTTTACCTTATGAACACAAAGTGCAGGGTTTGATTCTCACATGGGGTAATTGGCTTGGCTTAAAATGCTCCCCCAAGGGCAGTTAGCCTCATATACACCTAAGAAGTATGAGAAGACTGCTGAGTTGATGACTCTGCATTTATTCCAAAATAGGTCTGTAATGTCTGGTACTGTGGCAAATATTATAAAGCAGATGTCCCATTCACTACACTAAGGAAGGAGAGGGTTATGATCAGTTGCCTATCAGTGGCCTAGATCCAGCAGATAATGCACAGACTCAGGTCACTGAACATCAAGTACCAGTATGATTCAATCATACTTCATGTGGGAGTTTATGACAAGAGACATACCTCCCTGGATTATATGAAGAGAGACATAATGGAGCTCTTGGACTATGGGTTCCAGGCTGGTATGAGCCTTGAGCAGCATTCAATATTCTCCAAGGATGATGCCACAATATGAACAAAAATAATTGATTTTAATAATTGTCTTAGATTTTTATTTATGTAACATTTGTTTACTGGGAAAGTCTGACTTGGAACAAAGCCAAATTTCAATGGAGGCCCAGGGAGAAATGCTCCAGATGCATGTCTTTTGAATGTGGAAGGAAACCGGAGCACCCAGAGGAAACCCACATGAACACAGGGAGGACATGCAGACTCCACACAGAAGGCACTCCAGCCAAGAGTCAAAGCAGAGAACCTCTTGCTGTGAGGTGACAATGTTACCGCTGCAGAACTGCGCCATCCAATTTTGTTGTCCATCCATTTTGTTGTCATTTGAAAGGAATACGAAATTTGTTGGCCTGAGAGAATATGGTTGACAGACTACAGTGGTCTGCATCTGTCTCCTCCAAGCATTTGAATATTGTCTAAAACCTTGTCCACACCCATAGTGACTCTTTTAGGCATTTTCAACCTGATAAACCATATGACATAGTTAAACCAATCCAGATTAATCTAAAGGTGATTTATTTATTTATTGACATTTCTTTACTGTGCAATTCTGACTGGGAGGAAAATAATATTTTCAGAGGAGGCCCGGGGAGAAATGCTTCATAATTACAAAGAAATATTATCAGTGGCCTAGATCCAGCAGATAATGCACAGACTCAGGTCACTGAACATCAAGTACCAGTATGATTCAATCATACTTCATGTGGGAGTTTATGACAAGAGACATACCTCCCTGGATTATATGAAGAGAGACATAATGGAGCTCTTGGACTATGGGTTCCAGGCTGGTATGAGCCTTGAGCAGCATTCAATATTCTCCAAGGATGATGCCACAATATGAACAAAAATAATTGATTTTAATAATTGTCTTAGATTTTTATTTATGTAACATTTGTTTACTGGGAAAGTCTGACTTGGAACAAAGCCAAATTTCAATGGAGGCCCAGGGAGAAATGCTCCAGATGCATGTCTTTTGAATGTGGAAGGAAACCGGAGCACCCAGAGGAAACCCACATGAGCACAGGGAGGACATGCAGACTCCACACAGAAGGCACTCTAGCCAAGAGTCAAAGCAGAGAACCTCTTGCTGTGAGGTGACAGTGTTACCGCTGCAGAACTGCGCCATCCAATTTTGTTGTCCATCCATTTTGTTGTCATTTGAAAGGAATATGAAATTTGTTGGCCTGAGAGAATATGGTTGACAGACTACAGTGGTCTGCATCTGTCTCCTCCAAGCATTTGAATATTGTCTAAAACCTTGTCCACACCCATAGTGACTCTTTTAGGCATTTTCAACCTGATAAACCATATGACATAGTTAAACCAATCCAGATTAATCTAAAGGTGATTTATTTATTTATTGACATTTCTTTACTGTGCAATTCTGACTGGGAGGAAAATAATATTTTCAGAGGAGGCCCGGGGAGAAATGCTTCATAATTACAAAGAAATATTCCACATATACAAAGAAATGTATCAGTAGATAAATATGATCAATATACAATGTATCATGTAATTACATATCTTTAAATACAATAGTTTCCTGTAAAAATGTTACTAATTATGCAGCAGAAGGTGAGTTTAAAATACTGGTAGAGATGAAACAAGTAAATTGAGATAGAGAAAGTACAGAAGAGCCTAGATGACGATGAAGGGTATTATGGCCAGCAAACTTCAAAAGAGTAACACTGTTAGGTTAACAGTTAATGGTAACAGGAGGTATGGAGGAAGGACGGGAAGATTAAAAGAGGTGAATAAATATAATATTTATTGATTTTGATTTTGTTTACCAGTTTTGCCCAAATGGGTTTAGTCCAACACCCCTTTTCAGTGAACACACAGGGAGAAAAGCATAGCATACTGTAAACATTTTAAACAGACTTTCAGTAATACACATGAACAGACAATGAGTAATATACATTAACAATTACATGTGTTTAATTAAATTATATTCGTAAGAAATAAAAACAACTATTACAGTATAAAATATACTTATGCATTAGTAGGTGTTGAACATTGAAAAAGAGATCTATTAGAAAAAATGTGTTTGGAAAAAATTAGTAGGAACATAGACTAGTCACCCGATGTAGATGTGGATAATTATCCTGGTGCAGAGCAGGAAAAGAGCCAAATGCTAGTAAGGAATTCCACAGGGGAAGACTTAAATGTATGAAGGTTAGGGACTGATGCATTGGAGATAGGGATGTAATTCCAAACCTTAGCTACGGAATATGAGAAAAGACTTTGTCTGACATTTTTTTTAATTGATTATAATTGTTTAATGCTAAATGCCAAGAGACAAAGCAAAAAGCTCTCCTTACAATCTCTTCTTACCCTGGGGGATGTAGATGTTTATGTAGTTACTGCCATGGCTTAATGCTGCAAAGAGAAAATAAACACACCTCAAAGCTGGTCAAGCAGTGTAAAGAACTTGAGCTTCAAAACATACAACCCACCTTAAGCAAAGTCCCATACCATATCTTTGTGAGCTACAGGTCCTTCCCTGTATAACCCAAAGATAACCCATACTACTTACTTAAATAAACTTGAGTCACTGTCCATTCAGCCAAACACCATATGCATTAGTGACTTCAGCTGCCCCACAATACAATGGGAATCATATATGACCACAAACATGCCGTGTGGTGCATAATGATGATGTCAAAACAGGTGTAAACATCAACCTAAGTCATCAGCATTTGCTGCAGCATCTGAATGGCATTCTGTAAGCATTAGGGGAGGGTGTATGAGTGGTAAACAGTAATGTCACTAGCCTTGGACTCATCTTACCACGTATAACAGTGATCCTGCTAAAGCTGCAGAACCTTCAGTCAGAAAAGTATGCCTTCTGATCATATATAACTGATAGAACCCTTTTTCCCTCATTTCACCTCTCAAAAATACATTTCTTAGAAGCATTTACATTAGCTGGCTATACAGCAAGATCTCAGTGTTATGGGCTATTTGTTAACTGTATAAGGCTTTTCACTTCTCCCAGTAGTTATGCCACCAAGTAGTTAGCGTATATATAAACCACAGGATAATGGGAGTTGTATTGGCTCTTGGCTCCTTGCAAAACAAATTTCAAGAAATTTCACCTGCAGTTTTTTTTTTTCAGGTTTTTTTTTTTTTGTCCTTAACTGAGACTGTTATACTGTATGTCATCTGCCTACCAACACAGACAGGTTCAGAAATACTTTTAGTGCAGCTACAACCAAAGTAGCTAATAGAAGCATGTGTCTTTCCAGAGGGATATGCAGATACTTATATTCTCTAAAACCAACCTACTGCACTTCAGGTACACAAATCTTCCTCCATTTTTAATGCACCACAGAAAATCAAAATGCTGAGCTCTACTTTTGTAAGATGCACAGGATGGTGATACAGAGTAATGTTACTTTCACTAGTAATTAAATAATTTGAGCAAAGTGCCAGACTAACCTGATACTGTAACGATATAGCTTGTTTAATGTTATTCAATATTTTCACAGTTTTTTTGCATGTTCTTCTCTGTGTGCCATGTCTGTTGATTACATTTCATTTTTTTCAGGTAAAACATACAAAGCCATGCATGTACTGCACTGTACTGTACTGTGCAATTTGATATTGTGCCACAAAATAAATAGTACCATAATATATCTCTCATTTAGAAATGGAATCCATTTGTTTTAGTGAGCAGTTTCATTTTCTGACAAGACACTTTCTAGTGTCTCTTAAGACTGCAGTGCCTGGTATATTGTATCGGTAGATGACCAAAATCTATACAAAGTTGTAAATCCTAGGCGCAGTTTAACATTCATGTCTGATACATTTGTATCTGATGTTCTTCAAGATTCTAAAGAATACTCATCAATTTAGGATGCAGTCCATCACATAGTGGTGTCTTACAAGAAAGTAGATCAGTGTGTTATCCGATTCAAGAGCTACTTTCTAACATGTAGAGAGAGGGTTAAGTTCTGACTGAGAAATAAATTGTACTAATTAATTTCATGCACAAAATAAAATGGCATTGGGAATTTGTTAATTTCAATAACTACAACTATAGTTTGAGAGCAGTACAACAGGAAGCTGTCTCCAGAGATTTTGAACTGTTCTACTTTCCCAACATTGAATAAAATAGCTGTAACTTGTGAATTTTAAAACAATATATGACCTAACATTGATATGGTCTGGATCCTGGACTGTTCGCACTAGTATAGGAGTAAGTCAACATTAGAGAATTAAAATAAATAAATCAAAAACACTTAAGTAGTTAATAATATATTGTCAAGAATGCACAAGAAATTATTTGCAAAACTTTAAAGTCTAACAAAACTAATACATTACAGAATTTGCAACTCATATTCATAAGATGCAATACAAATTACATATGCAGAAGTCTGATGTATGATAAAAACATCTTGTACTATAGGTTTAAGGAATAAGTTTCATAACAAGTAGTGAAGTCACTAGCCCAAGTTCGCTACTCCTACTCATCAAGATGTAGGCCTCGCTTTTTACTTGAGAATCAGTAACAAAAGCCAAACATAATAAAGAGACAAAGGCCCAAAATAAGGGACAATTTTAAATATCACTCTGATTCACCTAAAATTAATAGAACAACAAGTTTTGCATCAATATGCATTTTCTGAAAAACAGGATGTATGAAACTCTAATGTATGATATTATTGACTAGAATCTTTAGTGTGTTAACAGAAAATCAAAGATTTTATGAGGGAGAGGGCAAAAATATATGGCAAAATCAGGGACATTGTACAAAATCAGGGACAGATGAGAGTTATGATCGTACAAAACAGAATGATGAATAATGTTAGATGAATATCTCCATTGAATGATGGTGTTCTAAACTGCAATGAGTGGAATATCTCACAAGTCATTCTTAGGTGTGGAGCTTTTTTATTAATTTTTATTTTGTATTGCTTTTGCTTTGTTTCCCATGTAGAGTCAGTTCATTTAGTGCTGTAGTAATACTTATGTTAGGATTTTCGGCTTAATTTTGCAACATATACCATCACTAAACTATTTTGAGAAGTGGATGTTCACATGACTTGCATAACTTTTAGACAAAAAGTGCTTCTGCTTTGGATAACCATCTCTGATCAAACATATCAGCAAACTATATTTTCCATTTTTTTTAATTTACAAAAGAGACTGTTGCCTGTGTAATGCCATCCCTGTTTAGAAGTAGTTGAGTTCTAGGGGTGCCAGACCCTCACTTTCAAATGAAATTAAAAGAAAACATTTGGCCATATGGACAGAGCTGGATCATGATCAAATGTAGACCTAGGCAGGGTAATGGATCGGGGCCCTCCCCTTACACAGTCATCTCAGTCCCCCAATACACAACCCCCCAGCAGCCATCCCAGTGCCCCATTACTTGTCTATTTCTCTCCAGTTTCCATAAATACTGTTTTTCCCTTACTTTTACAATTATTACAAATATCTGCATTTAATTTAAAACTTTTATTACAAAATTTATAGCACAAACACTGATAGGCATTTGCTAAACAAAGCAATACTGCGTCACAAAGAAAACAGACATAGCATTTGAATGTCTCTGCCTTTAAATGACATTGAAACTTACATTAAAAACTGCATCTGGTCAGTGGTGGAAAAAGTTTACTTTTGAGCTTTCTAAATCATAGTCCTCTTGCACACATTTTTATGACCATAAAACATGCATGAGTTTTTTGATTCACCTTCCTGATTTTATTAAAGAATAATCCTTGTATAATATAACACCACTTGTTAGAGTATGTTTTAAATTTGTAGTTTTGAACAGTTTTCCAGTAACCAATGAAACAAAATGTATGAACCGATAATAATGACAAAACTGCTGAATTTAGGACATTTCAACCATAAAAGGCCACTCAGACTTCTGACATTACAGTCCACCAATATTAGTCAATGTACACAATCTTTGTAGAAGTAAAAGTCATCTGAATAATTCCACATTAAGAGATCTGTAACTAATGAAGGGGATGCTGCTAGCAAACAGCTTTATATTTCAGTATTTCATCCACAGATTCTGTGCCTGCTGCCCTTGAAGAATAAATTGCCTGTGTTACAGTTAAAAACACACCAAAAAGTTTATTATAAAGCTTTTGGTCCTCACCCTTCATCATAATTAAAAAAAAAATGAGCACATTCATTTTTTAACTAGGAAATAAAATCAAATCACATGCTTCAACCTACCCCTTTACAGCAATCAAATCTTACATGTTCAAGATAAGCTGGCAATAATGAATATTGGATATAGTGCAAACAGGTCTGAGAAAAGGAGATATGAATAATTTTCTAGAACTTAAAGAGTTTGAATGGATAGTTAGATTGCAGGCAGACTGTTTTCCTGGGTTGAATAATGCCATTAGTTTAAAGCCAGTTTTGATTAAAAAGACGTAGAGAAAGTTGTGAATTATATATGGGATATAAAATACAATACTTATTTGTTCTGCTGTAAAGTGAGCTTAATAATAAATGTTTATAAGTGAATACTTAATTTTTTTTTTTTTTGTTTTGTTTAAAGGTTTTTATGTCTTTTTTTTTTTTTGATTGATTGAATGAGTAAAGGGGGTGGCTGAAGGGATTTGATTTTAATCTCCTATTTATGCCACCTTAAAATGCAACACAGTATTAGCAATCTCTCTATCTGCTGTGCAAGTAGAACCCGCAGCCTTCTGCATCAAAAGTAAGCACACTACCTCTTGTGCTGCAAACAATGTTTTCAAGTTCATCGCAAATAGTGATACCATTTGCTTTGCAAAACAGTTGCACATTGTAAGTAGACTTAGCATGAGCAGCAGTAAACCTCTTTTCTTGAAATTCACAATTCCTTGAAAACTGCACCTGAAACAATTCTTTGAAAACTGCACTCGTAACAATTCCTTGAAAATGCACCTGAAATAATTTCATTAGTAGCTTGGTAGTTGGGGTATTGGATTCAGGCCCTTGTTTGTAACTAAGGTGCAGGGATTCAGCCTGGGTGAATTACTTACACCTAGGCAGTTTATAGGTTCATAGGTTCATAGGTTGGTACTAGGCTATCAGCCCTAGGGCCTATACAAGCCTAGCCATAACAATTCCCTGGCTATTTCTTCCCACACTATTTACTTCCTTGGACCCCTGTCTAGCAGGGCGACTGACATGATCCCTGGGGTGAATTTCCTTTCTCCCATCCAATCGTCAAGGTTCCTTTTGAAAAGGGCCAAGGAGGCACTCTGCTTGACATGTATGGGCAATCTATTCCAGGGTCTGAGGAGTCTCTGAGTCAGGAACCTATCCCTCTAGCATGTTTTGTTTATTGTGATGACAAGGCTTAGATCCCTGGAGCATGTGGCTCTGAGGAATTGGGATTTCTTTAAGTGTAGCATGTCCAACAGCTCTGGGTTTGACATGGCCTTGTATGTTAAGCAGAGATCACCTCTGAGTAGACGATATGTGACAGAGTATAGGTGGAGCTTTTTAAGGTCGTCAGCGTAGGTCATCTGCTTTAGGCCTGTGATTCTTGTGTGTGTGTGTGTGTGTGTGTGTGTGTGTGTGTGTGTGTGTGTGTGTGTGTGTGTGTGTGTGTGTGTGTGTGTGTGTGTGTGTGTGTGTGTGTGTGTGTGTGTGTGTATATACTTATATATAGATATTACGTTACATACACATTATCGCGCACACAGTTGAATCAAGAAACTATCTTGTACTTGTTTGTTCAAATTCTCTGGGTATGAAATAAAAAATGTAGATTCAACCATACACACACAGATGTTGTGACTGGATTAAGAGGACATGCTTAAAGAAAAACACATTACACACGTTATATTTTGTGGGGTTTTTTTATTAAAAAAAATTTATGTGACAGTCCTTGCCAGTGGCCCCCCCAGGCAGCAGGTGTCCATTACAAACCAGTGGGCCCTAAGAGACTGTCAGTCACCTAGTGCTGGATCTGGCTCTGCATATGGATACAATGACATTGTGGCATGAACTTCTTAAGTTATGCTGTCTCTCATGGGGGTTATATGGTAAAATAACAGCAACATTTACCAGTTTTATAGTATAGTTAGGCTTTTTACATAGTTACTTTACATAGAGTTATATCCATTTTGCCACTAATACCATTTTTCTAACTGACTAGTAGCACTCAATGTTTTATTCCCATGTGTATGTATGTGTGTGTGTATAAATATCTATATATATAAGTGTATATATATATATATATATATATATATATATATCTATATATATATATATATATATATATATATATATATACAGATATATATATATATATATATATATATATATATATATTATATATATATATATATATAACACACACACACACACACACACACACATATATATATATATATATATATATATATATATATATATATATATATATATATATATATATATATATATATATATAGGTTCATAGATGGGTACTAGGCTATTGGCCCTAGGGCCTATATAAGCCTAGCCAAATGGTACCCTGGCTTTTCCCACACAAGAAAATTATTTTCCTGTGCCCCTGTCAAGCAGAGCCACAGAAGTGATCCCCGGGGTGAATTTCCTATCTCCCATCCAATCATCAAGATTTTACTTGAAGAGTGCCAATGAGGAGCTTTGTTTGATATAGATAGGTACTTTGTTCCATAGTATGGGAAGTCTCTGAGATAGGAATCTATCCCTCCAGCATGTTCTGTTTATTGTGGTGACAAGGTTTAAGTCCCTAGAGCGTGTATCTTGGAGGGATTGGGATTTCTTTACCTGGAGCATGTCCAACAGCTCTGGGTTTGACATAGCTTTGTATGTTAGGCAGGAATCGCCTCTGAGTAGGCAATATGCAACAGAGTAAAGCTGGAGTTTTTTTGAGATGGTCTGCATAGGGCATCGTTTTGAGGCCAGTAATCCTCTTTGTGAGGTATTTCTGTGGCCTTTCCAGTTGTTGTAGATGTCTTGTGAGGTGCATATCAAAAAGGGCGTTGTACTCTATAATGGGTCTAATGAGTGATGAGTAGAGGGGAACAATGACCTCTTTTTTCCTGGATGAGAAACGTTTTGTGATGAGGTGTTTCACGTAGAAGGATTTCCTGACTACTGTGGTGATGTGATTGTCAAAGGAGAGACTACTGTCCACCTGTGTCCCAAGGTCTCTTATCACACTTTCGGTGTTAAGTAGACTACCACCTATGTGGTAGTTCATGGGTACAGAGTTTTTACCAAAAGGGATGACAGTGCACTTTTTGGCATTGAGCTTGAGGCCATGGCTTTGACACCAGGCATCTGTCTCAGTGATGCCCTTTTGTAGGATGTCCACATCATTAGGAGATTTGATTATGGCTCCTAGTTTGCAGTCATCTGTGAACTTTGTTAGCCAAAGACCTTCTGTGTTAGCCTGTACTTCAGGGAAGTAGATACCAAATAGGAGAGGACCTAGGACTGAACCTTGTGGTACTCCACTTGTCACTGGTCTGAAGTTGGATTTAGAGTCTGCTACTTTCACAGTGTGGATTTGGTCCATGAGCCAGTTGGCAACCCATCTTGTGACATAGGGATTTATAACTAGTTTAGTGAGTTTATCTATAATTCCAGAGTGGGGGATGGTGTCTAAAGCCTTGGCAAGATCTAGATAGGCTGTGTGTACCACCTTACCCTCATCTAAAGCTTTGGTGACTGCTTCAAAGAAGTCTGTCAGGTTTAGTAGACATGGTCTGCCTTTTACAAACCTGAACTGGGTAGAGTCTGGGAGTTTGGAGATTACCAATGTCATTGTTTGTAAGTTCCATGATGATATGCTCCATAGCCTTGCAGACCAGGCTCATCAGGCTAATGGGGCAGTAGTTCCTGGGGTCTGTGGTGGCTCCTCCTTTGTGGTGTGGGATAACCGTTGCTGTGCACCATTCAGCGGGCACAAAGCCTGAGGTGAGGCTATGATTGAACATGGTACTTAGGTGGGGTGCCAGTTCGTTCTGTAGTTCATGTAGAACGCAGCCTGGGATGTTGTCAGGTCCCATGGATGCTGAGTTCTTGGCTTTGGAGAGTGTGTTTTTTACCTGTGTAGCCGTGATTACAGGTACTTTGCATTCTTCCGGTATAGAGATGGGCCCTTTAGGAGACGAGAGAGGGGTAAAGTTAGCACTGAACCTATTTGCCAGGATGTTGGCAATATCAGTTGGTTCTGTATATTTAGTGCCATTGTGCTGTAACTCAGAGCAAATCTGAGTGTTGCCATTGAGATTCTTGACATAGCTATAGAATACTTTGTGGGTGTCTTTAGAATCAGTGGCAATTTTATTTTCCTAACTAGCTTTGGAGGATTTTATGAGGAATCTCAGCTTCTTACTGAGGCTGACCACGGAGTTCCTCCAATCATGGGATTTTACTCTTTTTTGCTACAGTTTCTTTCTTCTGTTGTAGAGTTTGTTTATAGCAGGGGACCACCAGATTGGATTCCTTTTTTTTGGAGGATAGCATCTTGGTTCTGTTAGGGATTGTATGATCCATGCACTTGTATAAGTGCTTATAAAGTGCAATTGTATAGGATTCAGCAGTTGTATCTCTATTTTCCATCAGCATGGGTGTCTTGAAGTTTGCCACTTCTGTCTTAAGAAATGTGAAGTTGGCTTTGGAGAAATTTTTTACAGTGGTTTTCCTAATGGGGGGTGGGGCTGGGATGTGGATGTCTAGGGTGATTTGCTTGTGGTCGGATCTAAACCAACGAGGAATTGACCTCTGGTGTGGAAAACAGGTTGCCCATGTTGTTAATGACCAGGTCTAGGATATTGCTGTCCCTGGTGGGGGTGTGGATAAGTTGATCCAAGGCATTGGAATTTATGAATTCCAGAAAACGTTGAGCACAAGAGTTGGTACATGAGTAGTTTTCCCAGTTAATGGTGGGGCAGTTGAAATCGACCATTATTAGGGTGTTAGGTTGTACCCTAATACTTTCCAGTGTATCAAGAAATGAGGAGTGGGAATCCTGGGGCATGGTGGGGGATCTGTAGCAAGCTACAATTTGCATTGCGGTCTTGCCCAGAGTTAGTTGCACTTGGATAATCTCAGATGCATTATGCTGAGCAACTAGCCTGGAGGTGTGGATATCCTTAATGAATATGGACACGCCTCCGCCTTTAGTGCTTTGGTCCAAGTTATGTAGCTGAAAGGTGTGGTATGAATTATAGCCTGGTAATGCAGGGGTGCTCTCTAGTGCCTTGAAACAGGTCTCTGGCACTGCACATATGTCGATGTTCTCCATTTTAAGGAGTACCTCGATTGAGTGCATTTTGAGGTTTAGACTTCTAGCATTGAGTAGCATTACCCTCAGATTTTGCTTGCTTGTACCTGTTACAGTGGTGAATTTGTCATTTGAATCTTGCCTAAAAAAGGCACTATAGGAGTGGCAAGAGCCATAGTCAGTATCCAGAATCCCAAGGGCGACAAGTGCAGGCCATCTCTGGCAAAGCATCGTGGTTTGTCGATCATGTCATCCCAGGCAGACAGATACTGGATCCCCTTAGAATGACACCAGAAGCTTAGCCAATTGTTGAAGTCAGTCATTCTGTCCTTGTACTGTGGAATCATTCTGAGTGATGGCAGGATGCTACTCAGGGCTAGGGTCATACCTGCCTGGGCTACAAGATCAGAAAGTTCCTCCATGTCTCTTGTCATGTAGTCCAGGGAGGTACGTCTCAGGTCATTCACACCAACATGGACAATGACAGAGTCATATTTGTACTTGCTGTGGAGTGACCTGAGTGCATGCATTATGTGGCAGATCCTGGCACCTGACAGGCGGATGACAGTGACTTTCTCCTTGTTTAGCCTGGTGAGTGGAACATCAGTGTGCCTGACTATAGAGTCACCTATGACTAGAGTGTTAGGTATGTTGTTATGCCTTATGGGCTGTGGTTGAGTGGCACACTGAGTTTGTGGGCTATGTGTCATTTGGTTTGTGTTGGGGGGTGGAGGTTGCTTGCATTTCTGCTTTGGAGGTCCCTGTTGCTTAGGTAGATTTGTTTTGAGAGCCTCCATGAATGTAGGTGTGTGTTTTGTGTTTTTATGTGTGTGTTTTGGCGGTGTAGGTTTTGGGGGACTATGTGATGAGGGTGGTGTGGTGCATGTGTTTACCTTCTCCTCTTGACTGTCTAGTCCAGTCTTGGGTGAAGATAACTTTGCTTCCAGTTTGGTTATATAAGTACATCTCTAACAGGTTGTAGTGTTGGGTGGTAGGAGGAGAGGGTTGTCAGTGTACATGAGGCAATTGCTGCATTGCCCCAAGATGCCCAGATTCATCAGGTAGACAGGAGAAAACACCAGGAGCTGACCCTTAGACATGCCTGGATAGGTGCTTATTTATTAAGTACTAAAAACTGTTTTTCTCTAGACAAGTGAGGAAAGTTGAGTGCTGTAGTAATGTGTAGCTTATTTAGTACTTACAATGAGTTCTGAATAAGTGCTGAGCTCAAACAAACAGATTTGAGTACTGAAACTAGAAAACTGGCTAGTTCTAAGAAACAAAATTAAGCTAGAAGTCTTCCTTCCAACACAGAAAGCCTTGGGAGCTCAGAAGCTTACGATCAGTTCTGGATACAGCAAATCTGTATCTGGACTAGACAACTTATAGGAAAGGCAGGAAACAAGCTTAGAATTTTTTTTTGTAAAGTGGAAAGGGGAAAGGAGGAGCAGAAGCTAACTGGGTTGGCCTTCTCAAATGTTCTCCCTGGAATAGGTAGAATGAGGTAATGACACTAGACTGGGAGGAGTGTCCCAGATCAAATTTACAGTAGGGGTGGGAAATTACAAAGCCACCAAGTATAAAAACAAGATACCAAGAGGGAGGGAGGGTAGGAAACAAAAATCAGAACAAACAAACCCAACCAGATGCTTAACAATTGTAGAAAATTCTACTTAATACCTCACACACAGTGAGTAAAATAAAAGTGCTATAAATAACTCAGAAATAAGCAAAAAACAGGATACTTAATGTTATATATCTCAGACCCGTTAGCTCAGAGCCCTTCCTCCAACTTCCTCTGATTAGCTCAGTGTGAAATGGCAGAAACAGTCACAAGTTAACTTCTTAAGTAACAAAGTTGAAACCTGAAACAACTTTAAAAAAAGCTTGAAGGAACCAATGAGGTGCTTATTCCAAGGTGTAGTCCAGGCAACCCCAGTCAGCCAATGACCACAAACAATTCACTCTCACTGAAATGCTATACTGGCTTTGGCTAAACTATCATGACCTGAGACATGTGCTCAGACACACAGCCTCTACTAACAAACAACTAGGCCCAAAACACAAGCCTGAGTATGGACAATGCTACACTACCAACACTACTTAGGTAGAAAAAATTGCAGAAATATTTAAACAGATAAAGGATCAAGGAGACTCTAGAGAATGCTTTTAAATGCAAACAAGTTATATGATACACTCCTAGCAGGAAATCAGAACAAACAAACCCAACAAGATGCTTAACAATTGTAGAAAAGTTTACTTAATACCTCACACACAGTGAGTAAAATAAAAGTGCTATAAATAACTCAGAAATAAGCAAAAAACAGGATACTTAATGTTATATATCTCAGATTCATTAGCTCAGAGCCCTTCCTCCAACTTCCTCCGATTAGCTCAGTGTGAAGTGTATATATATATATATATATATATATATATATATATATATATATATATGTCTATTTTTATTACAAGCTCTTTCATTTTAATAAGAACACACTGCAGTTCTAGGAGCTGATTTATGTGGCCAGTGCTATCTTTGGGGAAACTATAAATGCATTTTGTAGATGCACTTGGAAGTGAATGGGAAATGCAATCTTTGTTTTACCCTTTTTGGGGGCATTATATGGATTGTTTTAAGTGGTAAGGGGTGGTCTAGGCTATGTCTATCTGTTTTTTTATGTATGCTGTCCGTAAGCTTTTACCTCAGTTTTTGGCACATAGCATAAGTACAAGAGGTTTAGTAAAATTTTATGAGCTTTGATGAAACACAAAGGAAGTAGATAAGCTGGTGATGATGCAGTGAAACTGTTTAAGAGTTTCAGGTTTGACTTTCATCAGAAACTTAAACTTGTACTGCTGTGGTGTTTCCAATTTAGATTAGTAGGTGTGCTGCTGCTGAATGTTAATTGCACAGTTGAGAGAACTTTACAGCCATTTTCTGGGTTATCCCTTGTTTAACAAGTCACCTATCTTGAAATTTGTGTAATGCTAACATATTTGTAGAAATACCTTAGGGAAATCAAATGGCAAAAGTACATAACTTTCTTCAGATAAAAAAATGGCGAAAAAGATTGGGTATACACAGTGAAGAAAATATTAGGGTAACGTGAGGAATTGTTTTTTTTTTTTTTTTTTTTTTTTTACCAGAATAGTTGTGTGTGCCTGCAGCAACCTTTTCACATGTATAGAAGAGACAAAGACAATAGAAAAAAATCAAACATACTGGCTATGCATGACTATTAAACTGAAGAATATATACACAGATAATTATAGGTAGTAGGCACCATTACATTTAATGAATTAAAAATGGAAAATCTAAAGTGGACCCTATTCATTGATAAAGTCAAAATACAGTAAAATAAAATAAATATTAGGCTTCAAAAAAGAATAGCAGAGACATAAAATGTCATCAATTAGTTGTTTACTTGCTTTTGTTTTTTTATTTTATATTTAAGTTGATTTTCAGTAGCTTTAACTGTAAATTCCTGGAAATAAGTGGTACTGATACTATTTAAAACATTTCAGTATTAACCACAGAGCATAAGAATGAAGGATGTTAGTTATACTGTCTTATCATTATGCTGCATTCATAGCACTTAGAAATTTAAATAACTGGAATGAGAAGGATGCTTAATCAGTCTACAAAAGCACAGATTATCACTCATAGCATGTGCACTGGCAATAAGGGAAAAAGCAACAAATCTGTCCATTAATTCTCTTTTTCCTGCTGTACTTCAGAATTGAAAGCTGTACGGTGACTTAAATGACTCCAGATTTTCAAATCAGTAATATGATTAAGTGGAAACAGATTATATTTCCTTCAGTGTCTGTAGCACATTTGAGCACCAATGAGGAATCCCTTAACTCTGGTATCCTGAACCTTAAAGGCAATTTCCGCTAGATTCAGGACAGGAAATGCTAATAGCATAGCTCTTTCCGAGTTATTAGGTGCTTATCCTGTTTTGCTTTGTGCACATTTCAGCAATGCAATAAATGAGCTGATGGCAAACTTCATGCCACTACAACCATAAGTAACTGACTTAGAAAAGTAAAACTATCCCCATATGGATGCGTTAGTAAAAACAAGCACAATACTATGACGTATAGCAGAAGACTGGTATTGCACATTAAGCATCCGTATTTATGGTGAAACGGCTATAATGTCAGACACGGAAAACTTTAAATATCCTTCTTGTCCTTGTAGTGCTTGATGTCACCCAACAGCCGCAGTAAACTGGAGAAGGTTCATTGCTTGGAAAAGTCAGAACTAGCTGTAAGTGAAGTATAACTCAAAGGCCTACAAACTGGCTGATCAGATTAAATTAGGTCTCCACATATTTGAATATATTATGGGATGACCAGTGGCACAGAGAAAAAATGTAGGAGGCAATGCACAATTATTTCACTTTTGTTTCTCTAGAACTGCTTGTACTTCATACCTTCGCATTTCTTTACAATTAGTATTGAATTATACCTGGAGATTCATAAACTTCCTTACACAAGTAACAAAAAAAGAACACAGCCCAGCAATTCAGGACCCGTTCTTTTTTTGGTTCTTTGGCTTCGTACTTGTTTGTGGTGTTCCTTACACAAGTCATACGGCTAGTGCTAGAAAGGCCCTTTCAGCATGATGTGCCCATTTGTGATTCAGGAACCTGCTAGCAATGAGCTAAGACTTAATTATTGGCTAATTTGCATGTTTACTGAATTGCGGTTAATACTGCAATGTGCATATCATGGCTGATCTGCATGTTGCTGTAGCAACCTGCTGCTCATGCAGGCAGTGGCATCCACCCTCCAGTTGCTCTGTCTCTGTCTCACTCACACACACACACACACACACACACACACACACACACACACACACACACACACACACACACACACACACACAAAACACAGTCCCTGTATCTGTCCCTACCCATCTGTAGTCCTCCCTACTCCTGTAATACTTTAGTGACAGTATTTATTTATTTATTTATTTATTTATTTATTTGTCTTTGCTGACCGGGAAAAGTCTAACTGGGTAAAACCAATTTTCAGCTCCAGCTTGGGGAGAAAAGTTCCACATTTAATTTGCATGTAATGCACGTTTATAATTGCAGGGCAAACATATTTTTACATGAGCTTATTTACATGATTTTTAAATATTTCTTATCTGAACAACATTTTAGCATAAAACAATAGAGAGAGAAATTAACATAAATTGGCTAATAATTGAATAGAAAAATAAAATACAATACCAGTTAATGTATTTATAGCATGATGGCTACATGGAAAATGGGGTAATGTTGAGTTTAGTAATAATTTACAGACAGATAAGTAGTAATGCAGCTTAAAAATTGATGATAAGAGATATATAAAAGGAGAAATTATGAAAATGAGCAGGAGGATAAATGGAGAGAGGGGTAGTAGTTAGTGGTGGGGTGAGAGAAATGGAGGAAGAGTAAGAAGGGCATTATGGCATGTAGGTATTAGGCCCTGGTGGACTACTGTATTCATGATTCTTGCTACAATGGAGTTACTGTTATGATATTTTAAAGAGTCATTCCCAGTGGTGTCATTTATTTCCCCCTTGTCTCTGATCACTCTTATGATGTCAATGCCATTACACAACTTTAAAGAGCTATCCCTGGTGTCCAGTGGTTCCTCTCACTCCCAATTATTGTACTGCATTTGGTGCCATTATAGCATCTTAGAGCGTGTCTGGTGGTTCCCTCTCTCCAATCTTTCTTATGTTGTTCTAGGGTACTTTATGGAGTCTTTCCTTATGTCTGGTGTATATCCCTATCCTGTGATCACTATACTAGCATTGATGCCATTATGTTTTTTTTTTAAATGCATTCTTTGGTGTCCAGCGGTTCTCCCACCGTAACATTGGTGCCATTATGGCAGTTATTCTCTGGTAGTCTACTATCTACCCCATTCCTCATCCATACAGTAACAATGATGCAAGTACAGCACTTTAAACAAAACCTAGTGACCAGTGGTTCCTCCCTACCCCTGGTCTCCATGGTAGCACTGATGCCATCATGGCACTTAAAACATTCCCTTGTTTCCCCCAACACCCATGATCTCCAATTTAGTAGTGGTGCCATCATGACAAGTAAAGTATGCCCTGGTGATCTAGTGTATTCCCCTAGCCCCCTCCCTGTAGTAATGATGGTGCCAGTACAGCATTTTACAGATGTTACACTGGTGGTCTACTGTATTCCCTCACCCTATCCTCGTTTCACTGTTGTTGCCATTATAAGACATTAATAGTCAGCTCAGGTGTCTTGCGGTTCCTTCCACTAAAAGTAAGCCCAGTTGTCTAGTGGTTCCTTCATCTAAAACTAAGCCCAGGTGAATAGTTGTTTCTTCCACTAAAAGTAAGCCCAGTTGTCTAGTGGTTCCTTCCATTAAAAGTAAGCCCAGATGTCTAGTGGTTCCTTCATCTAAACGTAAGCCCAGGTGTCTAGTGGTTCCTTCCACTAAATGTAAGCTCAGGTGTCTAGTGGTTCCTTCCACTAAAAGTAAGCCCAGATGTCTAATTGTTCCTTCCACTAACAGTAAGCCCAGGTTCTAGAGATTCCTTCCATTAAAAGTAAGCCCAGATGTCTAGTGGTTACTTCATCTAAAAGTAAGCTCAGGTGTCTAGTGGTTCCTTCCACTAAAAGTAAGCCCAGGTGTCTAGTGGTTCCTTCCACTAAACGTAAGCCCAGGTGTCTAGTGGTTCCTTCCACTAAAAGTAAGCCCAGGTATCTAGTGGTTCCTTCCACTAAAAGTAAGCCCAGGTGTCTAGTTGTTCCTTTCACTAAAAGTAAGTCCAGGTGTCTAGTGGTTCCTTCCACTAAATGTAAGCTCAGGTGTCTAGTGGTTCCTTCCACTAAAAGTAAGCCCAGGTGTCTAGTGGTTCTTTCCACTAAAAGTAAGCCCAGGTCTCTAGTGGTTCCTTCTTCAAAAGTAAGCCCAGGTGTCTAGTGATTGTTCCCACCACATTCATGTTCAGCAATTAAGTATGACATTTTAGCTGTGTCTGCTACTGCAATGTAATAGAGATGACCCTGCTGATCTATACAGCTGAGCACTTTCTTGAATCACTTGGTTATGTAGATGCTTTCCTGAAGGCTATTCTGGGAAGAGGGCATATGGCTAATTAGCATATACCTCGCTCTGCAGAATGCCTCATTAACATCCAGCATGGCTGTTAGGACAGCCCTTCACTGTGCTGTACATCTTTGTATCATAGGACCATGTAACACAGTATAAGGATGCTTACTGAATAGCAAAATCCTATTACAACATGTACACCTCTGTGTACAAGTTGTGGTACCTTAATGAATTCAGCAACTCTATGAGCTCTATGAATTCAGCTCATAGAGTTCATAGTTTCTTAAGATCCCATGTATCAATCAGTACTGACAGTATAAATTTATCACATATGTCATATACCTACTCCCTCAGCTTCCAGCATCACTCAGATGATTAACTTGTGGAGTAACTCATACACATTCTCCTCCCTTTCTTCATACTTAAATCTCATTTACTGCCTAAAATAATTAAACTATTTTGTCGTTTTACTCATTTATAATGATTATGACTCGATCCTTTGAAATTGGTGTCTTATACCTATTTACTTAGCCCCTGGAGTAGCTTCAGTACATACTGGACATATTAATTCTGTTATAGAATACTGGCAAGTGATTTTTAAATTTCACTTTGTCTAGTTTCTAAAACTTTAGTCTTTCATTACTTTTCAATGGACATATTTAATGGCATTACATGTAACTCACGTTACTGTTATTGCTGATATATTTGTAATTAACAATGTGTATTAGTTTCCCTTTGCTTCATTGTGACTATATTGTTTGTGATCTGCAGCTTTCCTCATGGAGTCCTCAGTGGAATAGGCTCTGAACAGTTTAACATGCCCATTTAACAGTATAGGTAGACAGACAAAAACACAGGTAGATATATGGCTAGCAAGATAGCTGGCTAGACAGGGAAATACATAAATGCATATGTATACACAAAGAATGTCACATACATCAAAGCACAATGAACATATCTGATGAAACTGTTAATGGAAAAGGCAGGGATATCCCTCAGTTTTTACACTAAAGCTTCTTCTGAGCAGCTATAAGTAATACTTTTCCTACAGCAATATGTATTTATTATATCCAAAGCCAGTATTACTTAACTCACTCAAGTACAATATTAAACAAATAACTTAGGCATTTCAATCTGTAGTGTGTTTTGCATTAATTTAAATAGGGTAGTTAATTTAACTCAGAGGAGGGTAGTCTTTTTGTATATGAGTATTGGTAAATGTCACTGCCCTTTCTTGCATGTATTAGGCTAGTATTGTATCTGTTAGTTGTGCTTATTCCTCTACTTGTATGTGTTGTTTCACTTTTTGAAATCTCAAGAATTGAGCTGATTCAAGAAATTTCATTTAGGCTACACATGTGTAATTCTAAGTGACAATAAAGTTTACTTTGACTTTGACTTTACCAAGTCCAAGATGCCATTTCTCAAACTATTGCCTTTTACCCAGGACATAGTAATGTCAAAGTTGGTATGTACATGTTTGGGAGGTGTGGGGGACTTGAACCCCTTGCAAAAAGAAGTTTTTAGGAGAAGAGCGATCTTCAAGATTTACTGTTCTCCTGTGTTTTCAGTCTTTTTTTCGGCATATTGGGACTCATATTTTGAGTACCAATGTTTCAACAGGAAGCCATTTCATTCTTATATATATATTTGTGTCTACAGTATGTATTAGTTTAATTCCGGGGTTTGTCATTATTACCATAAATAAGGACCATTTTTTCAAACATAATGAAATCTGAGCTAAGGTAATATGTATTCCCTTATATGCAGAAATAAAAAATTGAAAAAGAGATTTAATGGAACCCTTGTCATTTGTCCAGTCAGGATGAAATAGGCGAACATGTGTGAGTTTTGTTCAAGTAGCTTTATTATGTACAAACACATCAGGATTGAGGCAAATAACTTTAACTTAGATAAACTTATAAGCAGACTGATTATTTCTCTCATACATGCTTACCCTCTGGTTGCACTCTCAAAATGGCACTGAAGCTAGCATGTGCTGGCTATTTAAATGCACATGCTGACCTTGGAAATGCTTCTTAAAGATGCAACACACATACATATTTTACAACCCTTACACTATAACATTCCAATGTCATCACGTGATCAAGGGGTGGTCTTTATTTGAGCTCTTATTTCTCAATGGTATAACGTGCTGATTTTCTTTCTAAGAAGCAAGAACACATGGTTAAACTACCTGCCAAAGACAGTGCACATATAGAAACATTATAAGCTAGAATGCAGATCACATTATGTTGTATTACTTTGGTCACAACTATGACTTCCGCGGTGGTGCAGCAGTAGCATTGTTGCCTCACAGCAAGAGGTTATTCCGTTCAATTCTCGGATTGAGTACAGGGAGTGCCTTCTGTGTGGAGTCTGCATGTCCTCCCCGTGGTTGTGTGGGCATTCAAAAGACATGCATAAATGGGCGTGCCTTTGTTGAAGGTTGAACGTTGAGCTGGCACCTCAACGTTCATAAAAATCTACTGCCAATCATTAGCGGACCGGAGTTCTGCTGTGGTGACCCCTAACCAGGAAAAGCCGAAAGACAACACACACACACACACACTTTGGTCACAACTATCAGAGAAGTAAATTGTAATGTTCTAACCAAATGTCATGAATAATCATGCCTATCATTCATTTATACAAACTTGTTTTCAAAAGTACAAGACAACCTATAACAATAGGTTTTAATAAATACCAGTGGTGGAAGATAAGAAATAGAAAATCATCACTAAGAAAGACATTCAACCATGGTGAATAAGCACTAATGCGATTATGTTCTAAGTGGGCACATGGTTTGTCTTTTCAAGTTGCCCAACAATATAAATAAGACAATTGCAAATACAAGAATCCAAAATGGGCTGCCACTAGGGTTATTAAATTATAAAGTGTTTAATATTTTAAAGTATGATTTTTCTTCTTAGGAAGGCTGTGGCCAGTGTATTCCTCTTATTTTTATATTAAGCGCTGACTACAGGAAGAGGATAGGGTTAACTATTTTGAGAAACACCCTGCTTTTTTGTATATATCGCCTGTCACTACTGAAGATCTTCTAGCCTTCCTCTATGACTGGCTGTCTATATACCTCAGTATCTAATTTTTTTACTGGCATCTTCTTAAATTATTCCTGTGTGCATACATGGCTCTGCTTGTGGTTGGGTGCAATCCACAGATGCCCCATTGAGTATGAGTGTAAACTGCTAACTGAAAGGATTAGAAGGCATTACTTTGATGAGATTTTTGGCAAAGGGGGGATAAAGGTACTTATGAATTATAAGTGATACAGGATTTAAATTAAGTAGTGGAAATGGAATACTTCTGGGGAGGAATGACTTGATCAGTTAAAGTTAAGTCACCATGAAACTAAGACGGTAGTAACATTGAATGTAAATCAGAACCAAGTGCCTGAGGTCAATACAAAATTGTATTATAAAGACTGGTAGGAACATTTGACATCTTAAAAAACAAAGCAAGAAAATAAAATTTAGGCCATGTGGTATTTTTGAAGAGGAATGAGTGACTTGTTGGACTAGAGGAGAGGTAAAATGACAAACTGACTCATTTTACTGAGTTCACCTTTATCATTGCATTAGAGCAACATTTGCCACTGTCTGAAAGGGGGCGAGGCATGTAAACAACACTGTTCGAGTATTGACTGAAGTTTTGTCCTTTTATGTGTGAGAGTGATTGTGAACAATTGCTGTTTGGAAGCTATGGCAGTGAGGTGGGAACTTGGCAATAACATGGAGGATGGTGTTTTTGGATCAGGAACATTAACAGGTGGTTTTGAGGAATCATTCTCAAGTTGTTGATGTGAGGAGGGAGTGTAAGCATAAAATAATGGCATTTAAGTTATCATTGCCTCAAATACTGAAAGTATTTTGGAATGATAATGCACTGGAGTTTCACAAGACTGATGAGGTGACTGAGTAAATAAAATGTAATAGACTAGTGTAGTTAAAATGAAGAAAAATTAAGATGACTGAAATGAAAGACACTGATACACCCCTGAATGCATATGATTGTTAGAAAAACTGAACTCAACAGAAAAGACTGCTGTAGTGACAAGTAATACAAGGTGCTTAGCTTAAAGTTTGGAGATTTACATGAATGAGCAGTCTGAGAGAAAATAAAATCTATGAACTGTGTGCATTGAAGATAACCAGGTAATAAAGAAGCAAATGTTGGTAACTAGGCATTAAAAATAATAATAATCTGCATCCATTATTGAATGCATCATAAAATCAAGGATTTCTTTCTTTCTTTTTTCTTTACATGCATTTTTTCCCAAGGTTGACTTTTATTCTAGCACAAGTCAGTTAAGATAATTTCACATAATGAAGGGTAGCTATAACCTGAGCCTTCCATAGGTATTCAATGTGAATTAGATGGGCATTTAAAATGGTAATAGGTTTAATATTTTCTCAAAATAAATTACATGTGTTTTTCTTTTCTTTGAACTCAGGCTGCAGTAGAGTTCATGGATGCTTAAAATGTATGTGCAGATCTCTGGTGTAATATTGGAGTGCTGTGTTCTAGTTCACACTGAAAGTTAGGAAATGCAAAAGAGACCTATTTGAAAAATATGAACCTTTACTGAAATTTTATTTACTGTATTAAAGTCTATCTTGACTGCAGCTTTCATTAACGAGGGATGAAATTTAACAAGGTACATTCTAAAGAAAAATGAAATTGTTTGAAAGTGCAGTTGTTATAAAAATAAATTGCCATAGAATATAAAACAAAATCACTTTATTACAAAATGAAATCACCCTATTATGAAACAAAGTCAATCAAAGTTGTGGCAGGACGTATCTAGAGAATGGAGTGGCAAACCTTTATTCTGAAATTAGTGTGAACTAATAGATCTAACTTCAAGAATTTAATAACTATTAGAAAATGTTTGTGGCAAAAATGCTATATTTTAATGCAAAATGGGGGTTGCATTTTAGATATTAGCAATTTAATGTAGCAAAATAACTATTATTTCGGGATAGACTGAATTTAGTGGAAGAAAAAAATATGAAGGCTTATTCCTGGCTGCTGGAGGGGATAATTATGTGAAAGGCGGGTATATGAGTCAAATGGCTTTAATATTAATTACAGTACTAGCAATATTGACCTTTATATTGTAAAAGAAACCTTAAATTGTATGTACTAACTCTGTTCATTAACCCTATATAATAAAGGAGTACAATATTACCTGTTTTGGTTGCATAATGGGATGGAAGTGAAAGACTGAATAAAATAGCTAATGACAAAGTAGGCTATTAAAATATAAAATTATATTAGGGTGGAAAGTGAATGGTAGAAGAGCAAATGAATGAAGAAAAATATGCACTAACTAGTTGGAGTGGAAAGCTGAAGCTGGTGACTGTGTGTACAATGATGTGATGTTGGCTTATCAAATGATGGGTGATAATGCAGAAGAAATGCGAAGTTAATGGTCATTCCATTGTGATGAATGACGATATACCAGAAATTCTTTATTGTGAACATCATACTTCAATGACTGGGAAAAGTTGCAAATTATTATTACAAAAGTGTAAAATTAGGCACCAGTGTGTTATTCACTATGTTGGAAAACTGAAGGGATTTGCAGATGAAGAATTGGAGTGAGTAGGGCCCCTAACATGCTATTATGTAAAGTAATGCAAATGCGTAGAATTATGTCAATACGAGGGGATACATGATGCAACATGAATATACAACTCACTTCAATATGGAATTAAATTAGTATTATCTAATCAATCACAGGGGTGCCATTAGGAGTGATTACAGCTAGGGATACAGTTCTAAGTGAATATTAGGGGAAAAAATTAAATGCACCTGCAAGTAGTTTGACTGAAAATACAATGTGATCTAATGCAGAGGAAGAAGCATAAAGGGAGACTGTCTTGGGATAACATGAACAAAGTATATAGCATGTATTATCTTTGGTCAGTGTAACTGACAAAGTCTGCTGCTTTAACTAGCTGAGGGTATTTAAAGGAAGTAGGAATGAAATATCAACAGTGATTCATTGGTTAATGAAGCAAATAGTTGACTAGATCAGACAGATATTTAAAAAGGAGTGCACATGAAAAGATTTAATTAAGGAAGGAGACACTATGCTTTCATTCTGCAGATATGACTAAAGCCATGAGGTATAAGATATGACAAATGCAAGAAAGGGTTTATAACATATATTATATAAATATATATATATATATATATATATATATATATATATATATATATAGGTTCACTTTAAATAATCGAATGTTCAGAACATCAATGTTCTGATCATCGAGACCAGAACACTGATGTTCAGAACATCGAAGGTTTAAAGTGGAAGTGCCAGGTAAGTGAGACTGTGGAATGTTGGGTGTGTATGCAGGGCAGCAAGATACCCTTCATGTTGTGTGTGTGTGTGCCATCTGAGTATTGGCATTGCAGGTAGAGTATGGGAAATCTCCCATTTAGCGCTAACTCATATAGCGGTAAACGAGAGATTTCCCTTACCCCACTGTAGTGCAAACTCGGAATTGGAATATTAAAGTAGGGGGGTAGGGGGCACAGCCCCCCACATGGGGGTGCAGAGGGCGAAGCCCCCCTGCATAACATAGTGTTTGTGATTTTTTTTGTTGCTTTTATGGTTCATTTTGAACCTTCGATGTTCTGAACATTCAATTATTCAAAGTGAATCTATACATATATATATATATATATATATATATATATATATATATATATATATATATATATATTTTTTTTTTTTTTTCTGAGTATATGTAGTTGGGACCAGGTAAAATGATAAAATGATCCTAAATGGGAAATGCAAATGTGCACTCATAACAATATTGCACTTGTGGAATAAATGATAAGGTATTAAAGAATATAAATGATGAATTACTGTAAATGATAAACATGGACAGACATTGAAAATAAAAGTCTACATTTGATGGTTTATATTTTTTAAGACAGCAGCAAAAATGTTTGTTATAAAAAATATTCAAGTGTCCAAGCATATCAATATGAGAGATTTCCATATAAACTGGACTCATCATTTGACACGACCCTCTCAAGTACCTTAGGGTCATCAGCCACAGCCTCATCAAAAAGAAAACCTATATATAATCCTTTTACCTCAAGTACTTTTTTTTTAACTGAATAGTGCACATAGACTCTTATCCTCATAATCTGGGTTTATACTGTTAATTATCACTGCAGTATTATTTTTAATCTGCTACAAAACTGATTCATGTCCCAAGTATATAAGATAAGTTTCACACTTTCACATTCCTCTTTCTATCTGGATTTGACTAGTTTACAATTGTAGCCCAAATGGTACCCAATAGTTCAATAAAACAATGCTTTAGCTTTCACAAGGATAAATCCTGTACCTTTCAAACTAGGTGTGCTACAGGATCAAGAAGGCAATGGATCATGCAGCTGGCCAAAACACTTATGAACTGATGGGACAAGGCCTGTGCAATATTTACCAAGTCAATTTCATTCATTGAATTTGCTTACTAGTATGCCTGCAGCTATAATGCTTGCATTCTTTGTTTATCCTTACCATCTATACCACGACTACAGTTTAATATTGCTAGTTATTTTCAAGTTTTAATTAAGTTAGACCTAGGCACTTCATCGTTATTTTTTTACTTCATGTTTAAACTTTTCTTCTTAGGTCTTGGCCAAGTCAGGCCAACCTAGCAACAAAAATATAAACAAGTAACTAAGTAAATAAGTAATTTTCAGTGGCTAAGAAATTTATTATCAACTGCTCGATAAATGCAGAGGGTCAGTATAGCTGCTGTAGCAAACTGTTACACCACTCAGACCTGCTTGTTCCATAGGATTCACAAGTGAAAGTAACCACTTGAGGAAGGTGCTTATTCATAAACACAAGTGGTCCTTAGAATGTGCCACACCTATTTACTTGCAGCATTTCAGTTTCTTTCTGAGACTTCTATGAGAAGTAATTTGGAGACAGTCTTTCTAACCAGCCTCATGGTTCTTCTTGTCCCTACAAGCATACGCCTGTCCAGTGATATGTTCCTGACCTGAACCTCATGTGCCTTAAGTCTCAGTACATTGTATTTTCTGCTCATGGTCTGCCAACTTACAGCAGAGCAGGTTCTGATGATTTACTGTAGCTCTTTCTAAAGCATGTGATGTTTTATTCCCATTCCCCTTCATGTATATTGTAATATAACAGTTAACAACAGCACCTTTTGCTTCCCATGGGAAGCAAATTTACAATCGTGTCTTATAAAGGGGGTGATAAACTAACTTTCTGTGGAAAACATGTTACAAAGTCCATTTGACATAATTCATTCTTATTTTTTCCTTTTTTCTCACCCATATTTTAATAGGAAACTGGGGGTAAAGAGGTATGTTTGGAAATATAGATATTTTTACACTTATATTTTATAAAACTATAACAATTCAAAATTTCTATACTTTTCTCATGAATATCTCTTAGAATTGTAATAGTTTTTATCTCTTAGAATTCTAATAGCTTTCATGGGAATATATCTTATTTATTTATGATACTGTAATATTATTATTCTTAGTATGCGTATTATTATTATTATTATTATTATTACTTATCTACATGGCTAAACATATGTATTTTGATGTAATCTCAAATAGCTGACTTATAACAGCATCGATTTCCGATCTTGTATAATCCGGGTTAACATTTTCTCATTATGTTTGAATGTTCTGTTATTTTGAACACAAAGTAATGAATACCATACTTCTAGTTAAAAAAAAAACAATTACAGGGTCTTGTATCTAATATAATGAATGTTAAAAAAGTAATTTTCAGTTAACTGACAATATACTAGGATTGTTTCTGAGAAACACCAGAGATTTTCTTATACCTATGTAAAAAATTAATTTCAAAAATGATTAAGAGAAGGTTTTATACTAAAATCATGTAGTCAGCAATCACATTACTCATGTTTAAAATGATAATAAAACAAAAAGCTGAAAATAATCAACTAATTAGTTGTGCATCCAGTACAGGAAGATGTCTTGAAAGGGTCATATTTAGTCTTTTAAGTACTGATGTTTAATTAGCGTGGATTCTTCCAAAGCAGATTGTGTTACACACTTCAGTGCTGTTTTATTAAGGTGTTTTGTATTTTCTAGATCAGACTTTACCAGCAGATGTAGTTTGTTAAATCCATATATAGGTTTTTATTTATTTCAACTACATGGCTTGTTGAAATTATTAAACAGAACTGATAACAATAAACACTTGTTAAAATGGGTCACATAATGATTAACCTAAGGAACATTCTCTGTTGAGATATGTGTTAAAACTTCAACAATATGGGAAAAAATTGTGATATGTTTCAGAGTTACATCCTGGGACCAATGCTGTTCATCATTATTAATTTTGACTGAAAAAGCATAGTCATGCCTGCATTAAGGAAATGTGCAGATGACAGCAAAACAAGACAGCATCACTAACACAGTTAGTGCAGTCACTTACCAGAATTAAATTGATCAGCTACCATTATGGGTTAATGGCAATGCAATAAACATCAATGCTTTCTGGAAATAAAAATGAGAGATATTCAAAGGCTTTGACAAAGTTATTAAAGAAACAGCCTCCTTCTGTTAATACCTGGAAAGCTATATTAGTGGTGATTTTTTCCTTTTATTGTATCTAACAGATACAAAAATGCATTATTACCTGACTTTAAGCATGTAATAACACCTGCACTTCAAAGATATTAATCATTTAGAGTCCATCAAAAGCTATTGTGCCATGACAATTTTATGGATGTATTACCTTGATTACTTTGAAAGATTAAGAAAGTCATTATTGTGTGCTTTCAGATGTAGGTTGATACACAGAGATCCGATAATGGTATAGGGGAAAAATAACAAGAAAGAAATAGGAATACAGTGCTTCATGTACTTTTGATATTTTACATCACAGTTTTGCTCCCAGGATTAATATTTATTTCACTAAAGTGTATAACAGCAAGTCTAGAATTAAGCTGGAATTTTTTAAAATAAACTAGGTTGCTTAAATAGTAAGCTGTCATTATATTTATAAAAAATAACAGGCAATACTGTAACCTTTAAGAAGTACACAGATATGGAAACATTCATTTTATACTGGACAAGATACCAGCTACTTGATGATTCTTCTAGAGTATTCCATTCATGTCATACTCAACACTGAAGCATGTCCATGTTTCTGCCTTTATCCATTGCTCAGGGAAGAACCATTGCAGATCAGCTGAAACATCATCTTAATACCTACGATTGGTTACATAATGATGCATATGGATGCAGGGAAAGACATATCAGCCTTAGAACTTTTATATCCCCTTTATATGCTGCTTATAGGATCATGGTCAAGTTATGATCAAGATGGCATTTTACATGCATTCTCTGAGATCTTTGCAAAGACATTCGGTTCTAATTATCACAGGCTGATCCTCACTGAGTTACTTGTATATGTTGCACTTGAGTCTGCAGTCATGTGAATTAGGACCTGCTGCTAGGGAAAGGTATTACTGGTCTAGGTAACTTTAAATGTTCATCTCATGATACAGTCTCTAAAGTGGTACCCTGAAGCTCAGCGTTGGACTAATGTTACCATGTGTTTTATTATCGCTGTGATCCCTGACTCCAGATGAATACAGAGCATATGATATGCTGAAGACCTAGCAATACTAATCTAATTCTTGCAGGAATGCGATGGCTCTACAGCAGAAACCAGTGTTAAAAACCTCAGCATAATCAAATATAGGGTCTTTGAGATGCCTGCTAGGCTTGTATTACGGGACTGATGGCAGACATTTGTTTCTCCTGTACTCAGTCTGTTGAAGCTGGTAGATATTACATACACTGAGGTTTGCTGGAGCCTTCACTGTCCTTTGGCATTTATCTATATAAAATTCAAGTGAAGCTTAATATTCAGCTAAAATTGCTATTGAACAATTCATTGTTTCATCTTACAATCTGTGTTTCCAATGCTATACATAGCAAACTGAGACATCACTGTATTCAAACTAAGAGAATTATTCAAACCATAATATTTGAATGCCATTTTGTAGCACACCACCCAGGGATTGCTGTCTATCATCTTTTTTTTTTCTTTTTTTTTTAATGAGGCCAATACACCCTTGGCAAAGATATACACATACTGTATTAGAATATGTTGTCATCATCACTGTTAATTACACAGTGTCCAATATCAACAGACCACAACTAATGCTAAAGAGAACTTACTGATATAGTCCACCTCTTCTTCTCATTGAAGCCGTCATGGACCATAACTGGTTCTCTTGTACCTGAAATCAGTTTAACACATTTATATAAACTTTTGTTTCTCATTTACCATTCTGTACTCATTACTTCATTTATCAACCTGTCTGCTATACTGCTGTTTAAAAATAACTGGTAACCGGCAGCCTTATCAACCTGTCTGCTATACTGCTGTTTAAAAATAACTGGCAACCGGCAGCCTTATCAATGTGTCTGCTATACTGCTGTTCAAAAATAACTGGTAACCGGCAGCCTTATCAACGTGTCTGCTATACTGCTGTTCAAAAATAACTGGTAACCGGTAGCCTTATCAACGTGTCTGCTATACTGCTGTTCAAAAATAATTGGTAAGTGGCAGCCTTATCAATGTGTCTGCTATACTGCTGTTTTTGAAAGGAAAATCTTAGTTTCTGAAATGGGCTAAATAAAACTAAAGCTTGCTTGGTACAGTACACTGGAAAGAAAGATATGTGGTGACTAGGTAGTGAAAATGTCTCGACTAGACTAATAATGTTGCATTTATTGTCTTTCATGGTTTCCTTTGATTGCTATTATATTGTATTTTTGCTTTATTCTTCTTCTAGATCTAAACTAATGTTGCAGGTAGGTTGACTATCTTCCACATGAAAAGAGAAAATTGTTTTCTTATTGTTGTAATTCTTTATAAGTCTCTGCTGTAGTGACATGGAACTCATATAGCAGTGCAGATTATTCAGAAACATATGTTTAAAAAAGTCCAGCTTGTTAGTCAGGTCAGCAAACTCAGGATGTTCCCCTTTATCTACAGTCTTTAACATCTTCATCTCCAAACTCACTGGCCCCCATTTTTGCTCTCTGGAAATAATTCCAAAGCTTTCGATAAAGTAAATGTATGATTTCAGTTTAAGCTTCTGTCAGGATTTTGTTTTCCGGAAATGTTTATACATAATAGCAATGTTTTATGTGCTAATCTTCTACGTCAGCATCTGTACTATTATCCGAACCTGTCTACATTAAATCGTATAGAAGGCAGAAATGTCTTCTCTCTTTACTTTCCCTATTAAATATTTATTCATAAATCTTCTGTAATCATGTCACTCAACTATTTCTTTAGCTACTTTTGCAAATGACATCACCAGGGTGGGAGGTTGGCGTAATGGTTAAGGTGCTTACCTTAGAAACACAAGGTGCAGGGTTTGATTCTAACATGCAGTAATTGGCTAGGCTTAAAATGGCCCATAAGGGCAGTTAGCCTAGTACTAACCTATGAACCTATCTATATAAGATTACCACAGTATGATGTTCCAAAGAAAATTAAAACCATAGCAGAATGCTTTGATTTATCTAACTACAAGTTGGATGTGGTCAAAATGATTCTTTTCATTGACTGTACATGCATTCTTTAGTCAATATAATGCATTTATATCAAGTTAAGGCCTCAGAGTATTTCAATTATTTATCCAATGCATTCCATCAGACTTTGTCCGACATTAACACTGTAAACATCTTTAAAATGTTGCACACTATTAAGCGGGGTATTTCTAGTTAGTATTCTTACTCTTTGTCTGCTTCTCTGATGTTTCACATTTGAAAATTAACTTCTTTCTTTGGCTGTTATTCTTTATTAATTCATCTCTAACTGTTGTTCCTAAAACATCATTTATATGACCATCCACATTTATAAGGATTAACTGTGAAAACAGATAGCCATGAAAATACATGGAGATCTAAAGGGTTCTGATACTTAACTTTGATTATCTGATGATCAGCAGTATCTAATTTGATTGTACCAATTTCATACTTAAAATTGAGTATAGATGGGCTCATCATTAGGTTATTTCACAGTCAAAAGCTTTTCAGTTTGAATCATCATCATATAACGATTCTTACCTTTATCTTTATTGTTATTTTTAAAATATATAACATTGTGGTAGTAGAGAGAATATAATAAAATCCACAGAGGATTTAATGAAGACTTTGCATATATATGACTATGTCATGGTATGCCAACCAATTACAAATAATGATAACATTCCATTAAGTGGTTATCCCTTAGAGTCTACTTCATCTAGTCCTCTAGATATTTAAAGATGAACTGATTTAATGATTGATCATTTTTATTTCTTCGGCAGGTAAGTCAAAACATAGTGTTCACCATGGCTGTAATGCCTATGATCACTAAGTCTGACATGTCAAAAAATCTTCATGGTTCACAAAAATCATAACATCATAAAATTAAAACTATAGCAACTGTTCCACTGTATGCAGATCTGTTAAAACTGACAAAAATTGCAATAAAAATGTGTCAACACAAGATCCATTTATTAAGTGCTTTTGTCCACAACAACTAAAGGACTTCTTCAAAATTACTGTGGTACTCTGTCAACCATGCTTCATACATTCACATAACCAAACAAAGAGTGCACTAATTAAACAATAAATACATCAATAATTACTTGCAACTTCCTCACACAAATCCTAGTTATATGCATCTATATTAAAACATATAATGATATCCAAAGTGTTTTCTTTTTTTTTTAATACTAGAGGAAAATAAATGTGATCATAAAATATAAAGTAAGCATACAAAACCTTTTGGAACATCATGCAACATATATTACCCCCGATGTTAGACAAGTGAACTGTTCTGGACAATGTATCACTCTATGGTAACTTAATAAAATAATATTAGGTCCTTTGTGTATAAATCTGCAATGTTTTGCAAATGTGATGCTTTTTGTAGGCAAGATCCAATGGAAATTTAATACCAGAATATATAAGCAAATGGTGGATATTAAATAAAGTTATTTAAACATCTCCCTATACAAGCACTCTATACAATGTGCAGATTTCTAGAAATCTAATTTATCTTGGAAGGAGTGGTAAAAAATATAATGTTTGCTGGAGAAACAAATTATTATATATGGAACTGTTTTGGCAAATAAAATTGAACATAGTCACAGTGCCAGGTTTGTATGATTGAATTTCTATTCTTCCAGTTCTGTGACAGAAAGCAAATACATTTGGATAACACTATCCCCCAGATTTACAAAGCCCTGTAGAACATGCAAGATTAGTCTAAGAGCTATTTTTGGCAATATGGCTGATGTAGATTCATGAACGAGCTCCCGGGACGAGCACGTGAGCTCTTAGACTAATCCTGATGGACTGAGCTCCTGTATGAAAATTACCCTCATTTGCAGGTGGAAACCATGCAAATGAGGGTAATATGTGATTCAGGAAGCTGGCAGCTGTTCGTGCAGGACGAGCGCAGTGTGCAGAAATGTACTCGGTTAGTAACTAAGTGCATCTCTGCAATTTACAAAATGGAGCTTTGACAGCTCCAATTAAAGGCTGCATATCATTGAGGAAGCATGCCAATGGCCAAGTAAAAGGCCATTGGCATTGCAAACTGTTTAAAAAAATAAACAACTTTTATTTATTTTCGCCGACCTCGCCTGTTTAAGAGTAGGGCAGCGGCGCGCAAATGGGATTGGAGGGAAAATAATAAAATAAACCTAAAATAAGCATTCTAACTAAAATCAGTATTCTGCCATGCAAGTGAATGGCAGGCAGAAGACAACCTGGCCAGTGAGTAATGGTTGCTAAGGGGGGAGGCTCAGGGTGGGACATGTAACTATGCATTAGCAGGCAATCCTATGCAAATGAGAAAAAGGTTAGTGAATCCCAGATTTCCCCAGGGTGTGAGGCAGATCCCAAGAGTGTAAGAACATAAAGAGCTGGGTGCAAGAATAGGATATAGGGGACATCATGGGTGTGTGTTTCAGGCATACTATATGTGGATTGGAGACCTGTGGCTCAGGATTGCTCCTAGCTTAGCACAGCTAAGCTAGGGGTGTGTCTAAACGTGCCTAGCACTCTTTACAAAGTGTAAGTGGGTGTGCGCATCGCACATCAGGTTTTACAGAAAGAAAAAAGAAGTAAAACCAGGAAATAGAATCAGTGTGCACATGTGAGCACTCCATTTGCATGGTGCACACGGGCTTAAACAGGAAGGCAATGGGAAGGGAAAATAGCAGTAGGAAGGTAATCAAGGAGAACTAGCTTAGCTGACAGGTGACATGTATCAGAATCAGCCAATTACACAGGCAGCAGACCAGCCCAGCCCAGCACACCACTATAAACTATGCAAACACCTTTTCCCCTTGTTTTTCCCAAAAACTCTGCACCACCGGTGTATACAGATGGGGAAATTTTACAAAATGAAAGCAAGAGAAAAAATATTAGGGGCTGCTTTTGCTATCATAAACCAGCATGTGCAAGAGGCTGAGGGTGGTGAGGATGTGAATGCTGCTGAGCAATCCACAGTGAAAAGATGGAGAAAAGTGTACAGACCCAGGGTAACCTACCAAGGGCTACATGAGCTGGAGATAGTGGAGCACTATAGGGTGGACAGGGACCTTCTACTGCAAACTATTGAGCTGTACCAGCCACGCCTGACACACAGAATTAACAGAGGGGAACCCATCCCAGTGGATAACAAGGTATGTGCAAGCCTAAGAATACTAGCTACAGGTGCCTTCTAAAGGCCAACTGAGGATATGAAGGGGATTTCATAGGCATCAGCATCCAGGGTACTCCACCAGTTCCTGGATGCCATGTCAGCACATGTCGGTGAGCACGTATATTTCCCCATCATTGGCCAACATTATGCATCTCTTCCACCAAATAGCAGAATACCCTGAGGTAGTGGGTGCAATAGACTGCATGCACACATGCATTAAAGCACCACCAGGTGAGCGAGGTAGGGTCTACATTAACCGCAAGGGCTTCCCCTCCAACTGCCAGGTCGTGTGCGATGCCCAAGGCATAATAATGAATCGTGTGTGCTGGCTGCCCTGGAAGCTACCACGATTCCCACATCTGGCATCTGACGCAGCTGTACCAGACATTTGCCAATGGGGACATCCCACACAGTCACCTAGTGGGGGATACAGGATACGCACTGGAGCCATGGCTGATGACACCCATCAGAAATGCACACACACCTGAACAAGAACTCCATAATGAGGCACATGCACAAACACGAATCATAATAGAGCATGTGTTTGGGATGCTCAAGTCATGGTTCCGGTGCCTGGACACATCCAGTGGAGCCTTGCAGTACTCACCAACTACAAGTACCCAAATTGTCCTTGTATGTGCCATGCTACACAACATGATCCTGCAGAAACAGCTGCAGCAGGAACAGCATGGGGCAGAGCAACACAGCCCCCGCCAGTGCCAAGGTCTGCACAGACGCAGAGTGAATCAGAGGAGGAACAACCTGAGCCTGCCCCAGTAGGCAGAAGGAGGCATGCCCAGTATGCCCTGGCCTTGGCAAAGAGGCAACACATAGCACATGCACTGACACAGTAGGGACTCAGGGAATGACACCTCTCTCCAACTCGCACATACAGTAAAAGGGATGCCAAACATGACACTACCTGTGCTCAACTATGCATAGGGAGTGTACTATGTGTATCCGACATAGGAAGCTCTGCAGCACCACTGGGACACCCACAAGGTAAGTGACTCACACATGCCAGGGGGGGGGGGTCACATACCCAACAACAGTCACAGCCAGCAGGATAGGTGTAAACAAACACAAACAAATGCTGTACTATGGCCTCTGAATGAGCCCCAGGGGTAACCCCTACTGCAGGCCTACACAAACAGTTTACAGCAGGCCAACCAGTTGGATGTAAGTTGTGAAGGCTAGGAAGTCAAAAACTAATATGTAGGTAGTTAAAGCTAAGATCTGAAGTACACTAGTATCCCTCTAGCCAGCACGATAGGTAAGACTACAGACTGAAATGGTGTACCCAACATACCAGTACAGTCCTAGCAAATGTGTAAAAGTGTAAGGTGTGCCCCACCATCCTACGTACACTTATAGCAACAGTCAGATGTCCCCCCTACACCTGTGTAGAAATGTAGAAACAGTCAGGTGCCCCCCCTCTATGCAGAAATGTAGCAACAGTCAATGCCAAATGGCTGATGTATACTCTGCAGACACAGCATGCTACCTGTCGGTGTACAACACAAAGGTCAGCACCACAGTACAAACTACCTGGACTTGATCCACACATGCAATATAGATGGCCATACTAGGCATGCTCACAGACTTAGAGGAATGAAGGCAATGTCAGTCAACAACATACTGAAAGGCCATACTGGGCAGGAATGAAGGCAATGTCAGTCAGCAACATACTGAAAGGCCATACTGGGCATGATCACACACTTAAACACATGAAGGCCATGTCAGCAAACACCAGTGGACCATACATATCAGGCAGTTGCAGTTCTTAGTGCAGACACATGTCAGCATGCACCACTCCTGCCTTGCACACACAGTGGATAGGAATACAGACATATATGTAAGGACAACACATTATAATAAGCCAAAGGTAGACGAACATAGATGTGTGGAAGAGGGTGACCGTGACAAGGAGCCATCTGGGCCTGTTCCACCCAGCACACAGGCAAAGGGCCCCAAACACATGAGGTGCAGGTGTCACTCACTGCAGATACTAGCCACCAGTATCTGTCAGCATGACAGTGTGTTGCATGTGCCGGCTGTGCAACATGACTGTACAAGGAAGTAGTCACTTAGTAGCTGTGGCATATGAACCCGTGTGTGCCCGCATGCGGTATGTCAACCCCTACATGAATGAGTTACAGCTCATGCATACACTGTCCTCCCCATAGCAGTATCATGACAAGCCTGCTGAGGTCATCCAATGTGAAATACAACTTTGGGAGAGCTGTAGTTCAGTAATCCCCATGGAGCGTCCCATAACTGCGTACTGCTGTAGTGATAAACTAGTTAGGTAGTAGTCCTAACCCTAGACTTGCCAACTGTGTGAGTGTGTGTTTGTGTGCGTGTCTCTCTGTCACTGACTGTGCAGAGAGAAAAGCATTTTAGGCTACTCACACTCTGTGCAGTTCATATACACAACTTAGGCAAGGCAGCTGATGTCATTCACCTAGAAATACACCTCTGGGGAATTCATAGCCCAGTAATCTCCGTAGCATGCCCTGTAACTGGGTACTGCTGTAGTATGATAAAGTAGTTAGGTAGGTGTCCTACCCCCAGACCTGGCAACTGTGTGAATCTGTGTGTGTCTGCCTGAGTAGAGAGCAATGCTTTTTAAGCCACTCATACCCCATACAATTCATATACTCAACTTTGGCAAGGCTGCTGATGTCACTTACCTAGAAATACACCTCTTGGGAAATCCTAGCCCAGTAATCTCCGTAGCACATCCTGTAACTGCGTACTGTTGTAGTGTGAAAAATTAGTTAGGTATGTGTTCTAACCGCAGACCTGGTGACTGTGTACTTGTGTGTGAATTTGTGTGTGTGTCTGAGTGAGTAGAGAGCAATGCTTTTAAGGCCACTCACACCCCGTACAATTCTTATACTCAACTTTGGAAAGGCTGCTGATGTTACTCACCTAGAAATACACCTCTGGGGAAATCATAGCCCAGTAATCTCCATCGCATGTCTTGTAACTGCGTACTGCTGTAGTGTGATAAAGTAGTTAGGGAGGTGTTCTAACCCCAGACTTGGCAACTGTGTGTGTGTGAATCTGTGTGTCTTTGTGTCTCTGTCAGTTTATGACTCAGTGATGAACAATGCTTTTTAGGTCACACACACTCCTTAGAATTCATATATCAAACGTTGGCAAGGCTGCTGATGTCACTCACCTAGAAATACACCTCTGGGAAAGTCAGAGCCCAGTAATGTCTGTAGCGCTTCCTGTAACTGTGTACTGCTGTTGTGTGATTTAGAACTGTGGTAGGGTTTCATCACCACCCATGGCAGTTTTGGATGTTTTGTGTGTGTTTCAATATCTGTGTATGGAGCAATGCATCATAGGCTACTCACTTGCATTACATTTCAAATGCCCTACTTTGCCAATCCTGCTGATGTCATTCATTGTGAAATACAACTTTGGGGAGAAAATTCCATGTAATCCCTGTGGTGCAACCGATAACTGTTCTATGCTGCAGTGTACAATAGGCCTTGGTCAGGGGTTCTATACTCACACACAAAAGTTGTGGATGTTTTGTGTGTGTCTTACTGTCTGTGTAGGGAGCAATGCATTTTAGGCTAGTCACTTGCAGTACAGGTGAAAATACCTAGTTTGGTAATCCTGCTGATGTCAGTCACTGTGAAATAAACCTTTGGGGAAGAAGTACTCCAGTAATGTCCATGGCACATACTATAACTGTGTAGTGCTGTAGTATAATAAACTAGTTAGGAAGGGGTTCAAGTCCCAGACATGATGGGTGTGTGTGTATGTAACTCATATCCTGTGAAGAGATTAGTGTGTGACCCCTGTGGCCAATGGGGGGGGGAGTTGCTTATTACTTTTATGGTAGCCCTGCTATATATCACAATGTCAACCATACAGGGATAACAGATGTAAATTAGCTGAGAGGCTGGGGTGCAAAGCCATACCCATACATGTGACATCAAGGCCAGCCAATTCTAATTAGCAACCCCACTATTACCCAGAGCACACACTCAACCCATGTGTCATACACACACACACACACACATGCCTAGGCAATAGCCAATATGTGGGTAGTACACTGCATACTGGCCACTGATAGTAACTATGCATTGATAGCAGTGGGCTACAAAGGGCATGTCACCCTGCTCATCTGTCCAATATGCATGTACATGGAGACAGTGCACCTCCACCATGTTCCCCAATGGACACCTGCACCACCTGTGGTGCCTTCACATGTGACTCACAATGGGCATACCATGCCTGACAACATGCCCTGTATGGACAAATGACACTGACATCAGGGAATGCTGTTGGCATGCTATCAATGTAGGTAAAGGGTAAACCTGCTGCCCATTACCAGTTCCTGCCACAGGTGGGGCAAGACTGTCACATCTGATGATAATCTGTGTTCACAACATGGGCCAGACACCCCATGTACAGTTCCACATGACACTGTACATGCATGTGGGAGGTGTGCACATCCCAGACACCATCCATGTCATGGACTAAGGAACACATACATGGCATGTGGTGTACATCATTAGCCACACACAATAGTCACTCAGCTGACTGGATGGGGGATGCAATACCCACTTGTGTGGGCAAATGCAGTAACTACAGGCCTGGGCCACAATGCAGGCCATTGTCATGTGGCCTGATGCCACGGTATACCCATTTCCTACACTTGTACAGCCTGCTGGCACAGTTGACCACCACACACCCATGTAGATATGCACCCATGCATGTCAACTGGCACCCTGTGTGTCCATGTGTGTTTGTTGTATGGTGCTTATGTCCACATCCACACTCACTACAAACCCCCAGGGCATACTGAAGCATGTTGTCTGATGTCTGACATATCCTCATACTCTTTGCCCATACGGCCTCCATATGGACCGTGTGGTGCATGTGATACCTGCACATTGGTGTATTGTGGCAATCCCACTACTGAGTTGCACTCCTGGCCCCCACGTCTGTCAATGTGTGTGCGTCCCTGTGTGAGTGTGCCTGTGTTGATGCTGGCACCTGATCATGCAGACAAACACGTGTACGACACCTACTGTATATCTACCGTATCCATGTTGCAGATGTCACTCACCCTCACATATATGTTCTGAGTGCTCCACATCAGGTAACCCATGTGGTGCATCCAATAACTGCATCGAACTGTGATTGCACTACATAGTTGTTGGGGGTTTGATACCCTGTGCTGGTAGGTGTGTGACACAAACGCTTCAGTTTTACCCTCCCATCCCTCCCTGACATGTATCTGCATCTGTCTGCCTCCCCCACTCCCTCTCTTGTGGATGTGAAGACCCACACCTGCCTTGCTTAGGCAGCAGCATGTATATTTTACATGATGCTCATGATCAGCTGATGGCCTCTGCATGAATTGCCGACCTCCCCTATCTGATTGCATGTGGAACAGCTGTGGTAACAGTCCCATAGCCAATTGCATGGAAACACTCCCCAATACCTAGGAACATTATGGTGGTGTTGGGCATTTGCAGTCAATATGAGCAGGAACTAGATCTGATGTATGGCAAACAGCATCCCAGATGGATTGTGGATTTACCTCTAACACCATACACTGTGGAAAGAGGGCAACCAACAGGTGGGGGATGTGCTTGACCTGACTACAGGCTGTAAGTGCTGCTATACTGCATTTGGAGTGATGGTGGTTTAACAGTGTATGTCTGGATATGCCTGTTGTACATGTCTCAATACCTCCCATGTCAGTTCCATGCATATGAGGAATCCCCATCTGCAGGGTCATCTGCAGACTGGGCAGTGCTGTGCCTATGGTTTCATGTGTTAGCCACAGTGCATCAATCTGTGGAATGCAAAAGGTAGTGTGAGGATTGCAGTCTGTAGATGGTGAAGGCCATGACAGTTACTGACTTCATATCATTCATAGGACATATGTTGCAACAAACCCTGTTACAGTGGAGAATATATGAGGTTATCACAACAACATGTCTATACTGGTCCTGCGTATGTGCTGTCAGCCACACATCTGTCACCTTTGTACATATGGTGTGCATGGAGTGGTGCATATGTGCTGTACACCATAAATACTGTCATCATATCTGAAAACAAGCTAGTGATATATCAGATTGCTACACATGTCATGTACAGTAGTGGCTATATTTCATGACATAAGCTGGACATTCTGTGGATGTTTGTACAGTACCAAGGGCTGTGTAGTGATTGTGAATGACAGCAGTGTGTGTATTGTTAATATGTACTTTAGCCTGTGTACGGACTGTGGTAGATGTCATTGTTCTAGCTCCCCTTCTATCACGTGTGACATGCTGCCCCACTGTATGGTACCGTTTTGCCATACATGTTTGTAGGGCCATACACACTTGTCCCATACCACAGACAGCCATAATAACAAACTGCATAGCAGCCCAGTATATGTGGGGTCATTCTGTGAGTGGCACATATGAGGATGGTGTAGAACAGATAGTCCATGTACTATAATATTATCCTAGCTTACCATATGTGGCTGTGGCTGTGTTCACATTGGTTGTGGTTATGCACTGTCACACAGGTGTATCTTACCATGTGCTGTGTCATGGCTGTTGAGCCTGCTATATATGCAGGTACCTGTGCATTCCTTTACACGAGATGTAGGCCAGTGTTGAGCTAGTCTGCCTGTAGCCTGCACAGTGCATTGTTACATGCCTAGCAGCTTAGTGTACTTAACCAGTGGGATGTTATGTGCAGATACTTGCCAGATCTACTACTGCTGGGCCTCCCTTAAATGTCATGTATGTCAGACAGAGCAGTGGGATGCTGTACAGATGTATGTCAATATCTAGTGGGTGGTATGTGCCCATGGCACCCCTGTACCAGTAGTCATTATGTGTCAGGCCAAACAGGAGTGTGTGAATCCAACACCTATGGTGCCAAATGTATACTAGTCATTATGTGTTATACTCATCTACATGGCTGTCTACATCCATATTGTCAGGCCTGGTACACATGTGGTGCACTAAGGGATTATGTGTATACCTCTGGAGTGTACAGGGTGTGTCCAAAGTTTCAGATCCAGTGGCCAATATCTCTGCTGCACTCCACAATGGCATTACATGCTAGCAGCTGTACCTTACAATGATTTCCTTAGGATGTCTGTCAGTAGCCAATGGCACACATGTTATAAGCCGATGTCAGCATCCACACACACAATGTCTGTGAAGACAATCCCAATGACAGTAGCAACAGTCTAGTAATATACCAGCTATACATACCTGTCATTCCCTTGCACTACAACTTTGGGACTGTAGGGGCTGGTGTACGGCTACACTCCATGTCCAGGACATATGGTGGAAGGATATGTACATATACTTATCCAGATAGCCATATATATATATATATATATATATATATATATATATATATATATATATATATATATATATTACACATGTGTACTACATTGAATTAACACTGTCATGGCAACCACCCACTATAAATCCCTATAGCTTGTGGGCATGGTCCCTTTACATACCCTGTGTGATGGACATTCTTCCTGTGTGTGGGCATCAGTCATACAGGCAGCAGGTAGCAATACCTCCTACATGAGAACCTGCACACTCAGAGCAGCCACATATTTGTAGGAGGATCACGAACTACAGACAGACTGTGGGTAGAGGTATATAATGCTTTGCATAGTACTGGTGTTACAGGGTGTGTGTGTGCACATACTAGTGTACCTAGGAATGCAGGCTCACTATGGTGGGCCTAACCTCTTGCTGGACAGAGGTATGCCTATCATGTGTTGTCCATCCACCACAAAGGTCCTGTGGCAGATATTGCATTGGCAGTGTGTGTGTTGCGTGCTATCAGTACATGGCTACATCCATGTCTATATCTAACCTCAATTCCCTGACTAAGGGTATGTTGCAGAGTATCCTGTAACACCAGCACCTTGCTTAGTGTATGGCAACAGTGTTCCAGATATGTGCCTGTGTTCCAGCCTCTGTCCCCCATCTACATACCAAGCTTTGCACATATGTCATGCTGTTGGGTGTTGTTCTGTAGTGGGCTGTGAGTATATCACACTGCCAATGCTGCCATTAGTCCACTGTTGTATCCCCCACACATACAGTGGGGCTGGGGCCATATATGTGTGGGTGTCACCTACACAACACATGTGCACCATTATGCGCTGCAGAGGCCAGTGTATGTAACAGTGGTATATGTTGTTTTTGATGTTCTTCTTCTTTTGGCTTTTCCTGGTTAGGGGTCACCACAGTGGAACTGCGGTCTGCTAATGATTTGCAGTAGATTTTTAGAGGTGCCAACTTGATGTCCAACCTTCAATGAAGGCATGCCCATTCACACATGTCTTTCAAATGCCACTCGACCACAGGGAGGGCATACAGACTCCACACAGAAGGCGCTCCAGCCGAGAAACGAACGGGAGAACCTCTTGCTGTGAGGTGACAATGCTATCGCTGCACCACCTCGGCTCATGTAACAGTGGTATATGGGCTTGTATTATTGAGTCTAGGTGGGGAGCACCATGAATGACCGAGGCTGTTACAAAATGTGGAGGTATCAGGGGTAAGCTGCCACAAGGTATGTGGATGTACAGTACTGTATACTCCACCTATATTGACATTACTTACATGACTTGGGGTACTGCAAGCCTACTGCCTCCTGCCATACAGACTGTTCCATCCGTTATGCCTTGTTATGTACCAGGTACAACCCATTTGATCACAAAATGTCTTTACCTCCTACAGAGTTTGTACAGAGTGTAGATAGAGGCAGCTGAACTACACACCTGCAGTAAACACTGTTGATTGTGTGGTAGCCTGTGGCCCAGTTTGTCTGCACTAGTGTACATTCTGAAGAGCTTGGCCTGGACAGCAACAGTTGTGAATCTTTCCAGACTACTATATTAGTGTAACTGTTTCACAGTTGCAGTACTCCGTTTATATGGTTGTCAGTATTTGAACAGCTAAATGATATGGCATATAGAACTGTTATAGTACACAATTAAAGGATTTCCATTTCAGCAAACCTGTGTGTGGTGTCTTTCCTATGACCTTTCTATGGGTATATGTTGCAGGCAACGATTGACATTAGTATGTGTCGCCCATACAGTGTCCAGTTGTTCAGGTGTTAACTGTAGGCATAGTGATTGTTCCATATTGTGTGAACCTACTACATATCCATCTTACTGTACATATATCTGCGTATATATGTACGTGTAGTCACATGTATATATATATATATATATATATATATATATATATATATATATATATATGTATATATATTTGTATCTGCATATATGTGTCTGTGTATCTGTATCATGGGGACGTTGATGGCTTCCACTTATTACATGTCCTATGGGAGGCAGACTGTACTTGGTAGTGTATTGCAGGGAGCATGTGTTTGGCTATGGGGGGATGCCTATTCGTACAAGATGTATAGTGTGTGGGGCCTCTCAACCCCTTTAATGGTGCATGTGAACATAGGTGTATTTGTTAATCTGCAATTACTATCCATAGATGTATGGCCATATATACCTAACATATATATATATATATATATATATATATATATATATACTAACAGCTATATAAGTATTTTTGCATAGATAGTGATATATATGTATATAGAGTTGGTAAAACAACTTATATAGTTATATATATATGCATATCTACACATATATGGGTCTGTTGTATCTATTAAGGTTGCAATATAGTTACACATGCAGACATCTAGATGTTGGTATACATTCTTTGTACTGTTGCATGACAGGACTGGCTGATATGTTTCTGAAACATTGAACATCTGTGTATCTGTCATGGCTTAGTGGTACATCACTTTGTTTATTTTTTTGCTGGGCAGAACATGGCCCATTGGATAGAGAGTGATTAACGCACCTTAAAGCAGGTCTGCATGGAGCTAAGCACTGTCTACACAGGTTAAGCAATTTAGAAGCTAACTGAGTGTATGAAAACGTAACCGGAGGTTAGCAGTACTTACCATCGTGTAAACCTGCTTACAACTGCTTTGCTCACTTTGTATCCAACGAGCTGTGTTCTGCCCAGCAACAAAGTAAACAGCTCCTGCAAGGCTCAAAACCAGGACCCTGCACACCATACACACAGTGATTTACCAGTAAGCCATAGCAGATATACATAATCATGATGTTTTCATATACATATCATCCAGCCCAGGTATACAACACTACAGGGAATGTATTCCGCCATGTAGATGCTTTTGTGTGTGTATATATATTCATCTTTAAATGGATATAGCATATCTATATATGTAGATATATATATATATATATATATATATATATATATATATATATATATATATATATGCACACACACACACACACACACACACACACACATATATATATATATATATATATATATTTATCAATAAATACACATATACATAGATACACATACATGTATAGATATATATGTATACATCCACATGTCCACATATATACAGAACTAGGAATGCATATATGTCAGCATATATATATGACCCACCTTTCACAGGGAAAAATCCATGTGTCTGAAAGCTGGAAGGCCAAAAGTATGTTCTCAACATTGCACAATCTTGCAATACATGCATCGAATGTGCAATGAGCAAATGTCACAATGCATTCGCTCATTGCAGATTAGGCAATTTGGTTGTGGATGGCACTATAGTGGGGATGAGGAATATTTGCCTATCCCCACTGCAATGCAAAGTAAGAGTTAGTATATCACAGTACGTGGGTTGTGGGGGGCCCAGCCCCCCAGACGGGGGGTGCAAGGGGGCATGCCCCCCAGCATTACGATATGTATTCCAACTTGCATTTTGAGTCAGCGAAGGTGCCTTTTGAACTGCTGTGTTTTGAACTGTGGTGCAGTAAGAAATGACGGGTTTGTCCTTTCGGTTTGCAGAAAGGGCTGTTCAAAGGAATGATTGTCTCCCTGTCAAAGGTGAACACATATATATCAATATAGGTATATATGGACATGCATCTGTAGATGAAACTGGGAACATAACCACAACATATATGTCCACATGCACCATTGATGTGTTTGAGAGACCCAAATAACATACATCTGGCACGGATAGGTATCTCCCCCTGTCAAACACATCTGGCCTGCAATACAATACCAACCTTAGCAGATCCCATAAGCAGGACCGTACACGAAAAGGGCAGTACATGTTAACAATACTCCAACCCACCTGTAGGATGTCAGGCTGGCATTACTAACATATCATGCAGTACAGTCAAGTGACATGTCATGCTTGCGAGAACACCCTGGGCAGGTGCTGTAAGTAGCTGGGATCCCTCATATGATCCAATAGGCCAGCACCCGACAATGGATTCACCAATGTTGGCAGGGATGACCAGAAATCCACCATGTCAGCTGGGAACTACCACCTAGTAGCCTGATGACCCTGGTCTGCAGAGACATGGAACATATCAACAATGAACCCATGGCCAATGTCACTGGTAATCTTAACACATGGGACCCGCCAATGTTGGACTTGTCAAAGGCAGGGAATACAACCTGAACCTGTATATCTCCTTTACCCAATCATGACAGGTGTATATGAGGGTTAGGAGGTGCACAATGCCTATGTAGTTCATAGCAGGCTTTTCTACACCATCCCACATGTAGGAATGTGTGTAGTTGTTAAGGGATCTACCTCTATTCACGGAATATGTTTCCACCAGGACTGCTTGGCATATGCCAACATTCCACAGGTGCCATCCCATGGACATACTTTCCTTCACAGGTCATAGATGTGTTAATGCCCTCCTCCACACTGTTGAGTTGTGCAGCACTACTGGGGTTGCTATAACACACTGGGTGTGGCTGTTGTGGACACAACTGCCATTATTGCAGTTACTGTTGCGTCTATCCCCCCACATAGCTGTCTGTAATACTGTACAGTGTATGTAATAAGGTTGTCAGTTGTTATTTACACCATTCACAGTAGTTGAGCACCTCACACTCTCCTAAGGGTAGGGCTATGCCACCGGCATTGGCATACACATGTTACTTAGGTGAGGATCCCAGTAGAATGGGGAGAGGGACATGCACACCCTGCTGTTAGCATGTTTAATGTCATCCACATTGCAGACTGCATATATAGCACTCTCTGGTTGTGCCTATCCTGTCTTGGTGGGATTACATGTGCAACAGATGTGTTACCTGCATGGGGACATACCTACATGTGTAAAGTCTTGTAAATGCACTGCATCCAAACCAAAGGCACTGTGTGTTGTACCCAGCCATGGCATGTGTACCACCCACTACACTTACTGGTGTCCTCTGTAGAAGGCCTGCTGACACCACTACACCCATCAGCCATGTGGCAGATGGACAAACACAACACAATCAGAATAGATACTGCTGACAACAATACAATATTGTTAATTACAGCTATGATGCATCATGGCTGCACAGCTACACCTTTCAAGATATTAGCATTTCACTTTACTGCTGACAACATGCTACACATCATTCCATTGCTACACTGTTGTACAGTCACCCTGTGCATCAGCACCATGTTAGCCTGTCCCTGAATCAATGTTACGGATGTCAGGGAGTGGCACAGGTATCATCATATGCACAGGGTGTGTTGTTGGTTTGCCAGAGGCCTAGGCTGAGCCATACAATTGACAACATGTGTGTGTGTGTGTGTGTGTGTGTGTGTGTGTGTGTGTGTGTGTGTGTGTGTGTGTGTGTGTGTGTGTGTGTGTGTGTGTGTGAGGGAGCTGAGTACTGTTATGGGCCACTGGTGATTTTGTGTGTGCAGGTATGTGGTTGCCCTAGTTTCGTTTTGTGTGTGTGTGTGTGTGTGTGTGTGTGTGTGTGTGTGTGTGTGTGTGTGTGTGTGTGTGTGTGTCTGCATGCACACAGTTCCTCCATGTGGCTGCTCTATACAGGGAATTGTGAGACAGTTGCAGACTGTACCTGGCAGGATTTGCAGTTCATCGTCTCCAGCCACGGACATGGGACCTGTGCCTGGCAGGGGTGCTACAGGCAGTATCAGGTACAAATCCAGACCGAGTACTGTCCTCCAAATTTGACAGATGCCTATTGGATCCAGGTCCCTCCTGGGACTGGCCAGGGTCATGTGTACGTGGTCTGCTATGACGGTCTGTGGACAGCCCCCCCCCACAGTGCTGGGGCTGGTACTGCCACTACGTGAGCGGCTTTGACTGGTTGGATGTCCACGGTGACCTCCAGCTGCTGGTGTTGCTGTCATACGTCCACATGGCGATCGCAACTGTCCCACCCTGTCCTGACACATGGACATGACATTGTGGATGAGATCCAATGTCTCACCCCACCATCTATCCATGACCTCAGTGTAATTATGGATGGAACCTGCTAGGTCACGGATGCTGTCAGTTACAGAGGTGTGATGAGCCCTCTGTGCCCTTAGACCCTGCCTGGTGTACCATTCCATTCATGCCAGTGCCTCCATGAAAGTCTGGAACATGTGTGTGGTTGAAATAGATGTGGCACGTCTGCCAGGGGCATAATGACCAGCAGTGCTCTGATGAGCACCCCAGGACATCTGCCTATGTGATACCCTGCCAGACATCTGGCTATGGCTTCTGTGTCCTGACACATGTGCAATAGATACCACTCTGTCCTGGCCAATGCCAACCGTAGGCTATCCCTCAGCTAAGGCTAATGGTGATGAGGTATGTAGAGGCAGTGTGACTGTGTGCGTGGATGGGGTAGATATGTGTGGGTTGTCAATTGGTGGCCCAGTGGCAGCCCCTGATGACCCTTCCTGTGCCTCAACACACCTATCCTCATGGTCACTGTCTGTATCAGTGACATTAGATTCCCGGGGGGGGACCCAGCCCCACCTTGCCACCTGTGAGGGGAAAGCAGGGAACAGACTGTAAGACCTGTATATCACCGCTAAACAGTACATACACACACACACACACACACACACACACACACACACACACACACACACACACACACACACACACACACGTGTGTGCAGACATGGCCACACACACAGAAATACATACTTGCAGTCGACATACATGGCAACCCATACACTCCACCAGACAGCACCTACAGACAGCTCCCACACCCCATAACACACACAATAGCAGGCGATGGTGCAGTACAGTATCACACACAAACCTGTAATTGCACACGTCAGCATGCAGGACATGTGGCGCCCAACAGCATGCAGTGCAACTGTAGTCAATCCCCGTTACTAACATTATACATGACTGTGATGCATGGCTTCTGTTAGTAGGTGATGGCCCTCCCCCTGGAACTCACTGCACCCATGTCCACAGCATTGCTGTGCATCTGTTCAGCACCTTGGCATATACTGTGCACCATACCTCACAGGTGTACATACCATTGCAGGATGTGTATCTGTGTGTCAATTGTGTTTCCTCTGCTGCTCACAGCCTTTGTATGTTTCTGGATCACATGTGGACACATGTGTTTAGTAAGTGCTTGATGTGTATTCACAGATGTCATCATCAGTGGTGCATGTATGAGTGATAGACTACCATTAGACCAACTACAGAATAATGTACTGTACCTATGGTGAGTGTAGAGACCATTATTGTCCATGATTCAGCCCTTGCTGATCTTGTCTGTGGTACACATAAGTTCATAGGTGAGTACTGGTCTATTGGTCCTGGGGCCTACATAAGCCTAGCCACAGGGGTTCCCAGCGATGCACCACACACTAATGTTATTTCCCTGTGCACCTGTCAGACTGTGGCACAGACATACTACGCAGGGTGAATTCCCTATTTCCCATCCAATTGCCAAGTGTTTCTGTAAAGAGGGCCAATGAGTAGCATTCCCTGACATGTATGGGTAGTCCGTTCCAGAGTGTGGGGATTCCCCAAGACAGGGCCCTATCCCTCCAGTATGTTCTGTGTAATGCGTTGATGAGGTTTAGGACCCTGAAGAGTGGGATGTCTTTATATGTAGCATGTTCAACTGCTCTGTGTATGACATAGCTGTGTATGTTGGGCAGATGTCAGCTGTGCCTGGGCCATATGCACTGGAGTGTAGTCACAGTTGTCTACTGAAACATCCTGGAACCTTACCTGAATGCTCCATGTCTGGTGTGTGTATAGCACCCACCTCCATGACTGTATAACTAAGTAGCTCTTGCAGGCAGGCAGATGCTACCAGGCTCATGAGCAGCTCTTCCACTCTGGTGAAGTGGGGATGGATGTTATTCCCTCCCCCATTGCAAGGTGGTCATCCCACACGGTAGCGACACGGCAACGTACTTGGTGGAGCAGGTCACTGCAATGGTGGCAGAAATGCTCATATGCACGGCTATGCATTTCCATCTCATTCACCCTGGGACCACATCATTCCACATGGCTGTTCACTCCTGCTGGTCCTGGCTTGTCTGTGAGAACAGCAGCTGGTAGGTGTGGATGATGATGGTGATTATAATCTCCTCCTCTGCAGCACTGTAGGCATGATTCCTTGGGAGTACCATACTCCCTGAAATACATAATGATGGAAATATGTCTGAGCAACTCATATGTCAAGTTTACCATAATACAATACATATATCAGTCTCCCGCCACCATATCAGCTTCAACATAATGTTCACACTACGCTAGTGGTATGTGTCTGGTATGTGTACCATTGGGTAATATATTGTATTGTACAACATGTTATGCTATGTTCTTTTAGACATGCTCCATGTGAGGACACTAGAGGTGCTGCGCTGTTACAGGGTATTTCACCTGCATGCCATTGTCACTGCCACTATGTTTCCACATATTCATGTGGTAGGTCTGCTATGTGATTGCTACACATCTGCCATTCTGTGATATTGGGGATAGCTATACATGCTGTTGGACATGTTCTGGGATTGTGTGGACAATTACAGCCCACATATGTTCCATGACAGTTACACACCAGTATGTGTAGGGGTTATTTGCTAGCAGGAACACCACTCCAACCTAATGTGCACATGTTACCAGTCCACATCACATCCGTGACCCACCATGGAACCTCATTATCTACTGTTCCATCACTACCTGAATGTGGAGTCACGTCAGAGCATGGTGTCCCCCCATTGAGTACACACTGGCATGTGTCTGTCAACCAGATAGGTCACGGGTCTTGTGCACTGGGAGCTCCACAGAGACATGGGGTATGTGCTTCATCACCTGGAAGCATATGTATCACACATGTATGTATCTGTATGTGGGGTGCATACGAACATCTGGACCACACTCATGTACCCTCTTTACTTCACAGCTGAACTGTTCTCCCTTGCTGCAACACAGACAGGTGTCACATGTGAACACAGACTAAAATTAGGGAGTATATATGGTGACAAACTTTAGATAAGCATATTATACTGCAATGGCAGTTGGGCATGCTATGCTACACTTTAACATGACTGTCCTGCAGGTGGTGTGGTCTCTCACACATGTGTCTATCATGGCAGTATTAATACCCCCACCAGCCATTGGCCACAGTAATTTATGGAACACAGATATTATGGGTCACATCTTTGCCATTCACTGCTGGTCTGCATGTTTGACAGGTATGTCCCACTGCCCGCAGGGACTGACACTACTGTCCAGTGCAGTTGTTGAGCAGAACATCATTACAGGAACAAGTACTGATGGCACATATACATCCTTGCACAGTATACATATTATTCTATGCGATATACTACATGCCAGTAAATGCATATCTGTTTCACATACCTGTTATGTTGTTTCCACTGTAACACAACCCTGAGCTTTGCGAACTTTCATGAATGTTTTTTTTTTTTTTTTTCTCTCTCTCTCTCTCTCTCTCTATCTCTCTCTCTCTCTCTCTCTCTTTCTCTCTCTCAGTCTCTCCATTAGAGTGATTGAGCTGGTTTGAATAGATTGCAGCATGCTTCTGTTGGTATTGCACATGATCAGGTGGTGGCCTCTGCACCAGTCATTGTCCACCAGTGGCTAATTGCATGCAGCCTGTTGTGTAGTACTTCAGATAACCACTGTCATGGCAACCCTGTACTACAAATTGCTGCCTTCTGTGGGTGTTGTCCCTTCACCTTTACAGTATGGATGACATCATTCTTATGTGTGGACATCAGTGTTACAGACAGCAGGTAGTAATACCTCTTACAGCAGAACCTGCAGACAAAGGCCAAATCCACATTTGGGTAAGGTTCCAGACTCTAGACAGCATGGGTAGTGTTGTTGTGTGCAATGTATCTTGCTGTTCTTACAGGGTTTCTGTATGCATGGTAACTTTGCATGGAATGTCTGTCTGCATAGCTCTCATCTGTGGGGCTATCCATATGATACCAGTGGGATTGGCTGTTAGGTTTTGTCTGTGCAGCACACAGGTATTGTCCCAAATATATCTGTGGCATTCTGTCTGTTGAGTGCTATCAGTACATGGCAACATCCATTTGTATTTCAAAGTTGTATCCCTGCATAAGGGTATGCTGCAATGAATCCTGTAACACCAGCAATTTCCAGGGTGTTTAACAGCAATAATGCACTTATGGCCCTATGTTCCTGCCTCTGTCCTCCACATATATGCCAGTCTTTGTCCTGCTGTGATACAGGAAGGGTTGTTAGGTGATGGCCTATCATTATTCACCGCTAGCATTACTGCTATCATCCCAGTCATGGCATGAACTCCCACACCAACTGTTGGGCCAAGTCCATATATATGGGGGCAACAGCTGGAGAACACATATGTGCCCTTGTATATTCCAGAGGTAAGTGTGTGGTACACAGTGTTCCTTGCTCTTGTACAGCCTTTTATGGCAGGGGGGTTCTATGCAATTAACCTAGGCTATGGCACCTTTCCAGGGATATAACTGTTAAGACGAGGGTCATTCAGTGTGATAGTGAGCTCTTAGGTTAAGCAATGTTATGTACAAGATATTTGACATTAACACAAGTATTACTATTCCCCCTAGGGCTTGACTACAGGGTGTAATTGGAGGCTGCTGAACTACACCTGTAATTGTTGATTGTTATGTATCCTGAAGGCAAATCCTTTTTCTACTGTTGTACTAATTGAAGGCCTTGGCCTGGACAGCATAGTATGGTATATATACACATTGCTTGCATCTACTGTTTTGTGTGGGCTTTGCATTCATGACTGATTACATATTTCAAACCTTATGTGGTGTCAGTACTGGCATACATTTTTGTATAGTACATAAATAAAGGTTATCTGTGTATGCATACCTGTCCTTTGAATTGTGGGTGGGTATATGTTTAATGTAAGTATTCTCATTTGTGGGAATGGTTGCCACACTACAAATTTCACAGGTGCCAGCTGAGGGGCTTGTGGCTGAGGGATATACCTTGCACTCAGTACTTCCACACTACTTCGACATATGTATGGCTACTGATACCTTTTGTGTGTGTATATATGTGTATGTACCTATATATGTCTAATATGGCTATATATATATATATATATATATATATATATATATATATATATATATGAACATATGTATGTATCTATATACAATTGATGTTATATGCTTATTTGTGAGTCATGCATTAATATATATATATATATATATATATATATATATATATATATACACACATATAGCTGTCTATCTGTCTACATTTACAGATATATATCTGTCTATATGTCCATGCATGTTCGGCTCATATTTTGGCCTGTTCCTCATTCACTTGGCAATTGTCATGGATGATCACAGCATTGAAGTCAGTAACTAGTGGCAACATTTTTGTGTTTCAGACTTCATCTCCTTCTGCATATGTGTTCTAATACATATAACTGTGTAACTAGCAACATTTTAAGTGTATCAGAGCATTAGTTGACATATATCCCTATTTGTACCCACAGTGTGACATATTTTGTCCAGACTTCTTGCATTAACAGGTTATGTGGTGTGATAATAATACATTTCCCGTACTGTTGACTGATTGGGCTGCATATGTTTGTGAAAATGTCAGGTTATGTATATGTGCCATGGTTTAGTGGTAAATTACTTTGTGTATGGAGTGCAGGGTCCTAGGGTCGAGCCTTGGAGAGGCAGTTTATTTTGTTGCTGGGCAGAACAAGGGACATTGGCTACAGAGTGATTAAGGCATTTTAAGCAGTTGTAAGTGGGGTTTGCATGGGTTTGTGTGACAGTAAACACTGCCAACCTCCGCTTATGTTTTTTCAAATCTCTCAATCTGTGTAGGCATAGCTTACCCCTGCGCAAACTCGTGCAAACCCACTTAATGCTGCTTAACAGTGCTTACTGCCACTTACCACCCCCCATTAATTCCTTTAAAAGAAAAGAAAAAGGGGTTGATAGGACAGTGTTGAATAACAGGGCACAAAGAGAGAAAGACAGTAAGGAAAATAGCTAGGCATATGCAGGAAGTGTATAGGAAAGGTCCATAGCTGCCTATTTCTTCTACAGAAACAGCTGTGCATATACACTATACTTGCAGGTACATTTGGACCCTCAGACCCCTGGGAGAGGGGTGAGGACAACATATATTCATTGTGATGCCAATTAGACCAGATTACATGTGTCCAGTGGACACATGTGTGAAAAGAACAGCTATGTATGGGGCGAGATTTTTTTGTGGGAACAGATTGCCCTTTTTTTTTCAGGTGAGAGTGGGATGTTGGGGAGGGGTAGTAGGTATATTTGGGGAGGTAGCTTGGGTAGGTTAATTGACAAGACACACAAGATGAATACAGGGCCAGTATGTGGCACATGTGGGGGGTACACACCTTGGATGGGGAGGGGTGTTTGGAAGTTGCAAGCCCATGAGCCCCCAGCTGGAAACAATGGGACTGAGGACCCACCCATGGGCAGTCACCACTGCACCTTCACGGTCCTGAAGGTGGCTGTGCTGGGGGCTGTGAAGGAGTGGCAGGCTTACCCTCTAATAGCACCACTAGGCCCTCAAGCTGGTGTAGCCACTCTTAATACTCCAGATCAAGCTCCTTATGCACCATGGCCCAGACCTGTTGACGGGTGACAGGTTCCCCTCCGCGCCTGTTCTGAGGGGGGGGGTGAGCCCTATCCCCTGCAGTGGTTCCACCTGAAGGTGGTGCAGGGCCCACAGAGGAGGAGATCCCAGGCTGGGCGCCAGATGTGCTGGTGCCCGGTGCCATTTCCAGCTGAGTTGGGACTGGTGGGTCTGCTGGGACTGGTCTTCCCATACGAGCTGTGTTGTCACAGGTTTATGACAGATATGGGTTAGTAACAGTCAACAGCATTCAGGAATAGTTATAACAGTATGCATAGGTATTCCCATTAACCCAAGACACTAGATTTAACACAGTTGCAGAGCAAGCAGAACACATGCATATATGAACAACAGTGGCCATTACAGGAGCATGCAGGTTTCATTGATGGCAACAGACCACCAATATGGGTGTATTTTCACATAGCACATGCATAGAAACAAATGTGAATATTTATAAACCATTAGGACATATGTCCCAACAAAAGTTTGGAGTGTGCACATACCAGTTGAGGAGTGTTATTGGGTTATTATGCACGTATGGTAGGGGTGAGAGAGAGAGTTCAATTAATAACTAATATATCCTTGTAGTTTTCACAACATTCTTAGTTACTGCAGTGGTCTTTCCCTTACATGTATTATTACACTACACAATGGCCTTATATTGTACACTGGTGTGTTTATAAATTATTATATATGTGACCTATGTCTTACATACAGGCATGACAGGCTGCAGGTGTTAATGCAACATATGTTGATAATTGCTGTCATACACTTTGGGTGAGGTGCTAGAATGACATGTTTCTTTCCATATACATTCTCTGACTATGTACATGTTTGAATATCAGTTATATGTCATTGACAGCCACCTACATTTCTTGGAACATCACACTGGATTTTCAGGGGAACAGGGTACCAAGCTGGTGATATGGGCCATTTATCTGGACGTGCTGGACAGATTAGAACAGTTGTGGGGTATGAATATGCATACAACTTACAATGTGAACATTCTAGCAAATTCTGTACTGCTGTTGGGTGTAAGTATGCATATAGCTTTCTATCTGAACATTGTATCAAAATCCGTACAGTTGTGGGGTATGATTATGCATACAACTTAGTAGTACTCCCAGGACTCAACCCCCTGCTGTCTGTGACAAAATATTATAGCTAACATCACAGTACACTGTGCTATCAAGGAAAAGATGTAAAGCTTTCAACTGTTTTCTATCTAAGTCTCCCTAACTTGTACAATATAACTGACCTCTTGGCACTTCCAACATTGTTATGCAGGACTTCATGCCCATTTTATCTGCATACCACGGTGTGGGTGACACTGCTTAAGATACAACAGTACTATTTATAGTATGGAACAGATCACCAACATATGAGAGAAGAGTAAACAGAAGCACTCCAGGGGTTATACCTTTATTCACAGACTATTACACATTTATTTCTACTGGTACAACACTTTCTAAGGCTCTTTTATTTATTTGTTATGACAGTACATTCAGACTGATTACTAACCTGCCTCACAGCACAGCCTTTGCAGCCTAGCATCATGGGCTTGCTGGTTTGCAGCCCACTCATCTGCAGCTGTCAGAGAAATGCAGTGATATTTAGCCATAACTATCCATAGTATACACAAGCTAGGCAATTATTTACTACTTAGTAGAATGAGTGCTTACTCAGTCCTGGGGCAATGGGCATCTGCCGAGACTCCTGGATCTACTGTTCCAGTACATCCTTCCCTCTGCCACTTCAAGTCAGCATGGTGGTGCCTGACCTGCTCACTAGTCCGGGGGATACCTGTGGCATTGGTGAGGTCATGGGCAAGACTGTCCCAGGCCTCCATTTTATACTGCGAGCACTGGTACTGGCCCTGCAGTAGTCTCTGATCATGGGGATTTACCAGAAGCCATACTATGATTTTTGACTCCTGGATGCCCCAGTGCTGTGTTCTAAATCAAGTGTCTTCACCCACACCAGCCATTCTTCCTGCAGAAAGAAGCTACAGCCAGTTATGGGTAGTATTCCTGCCTGTGGGGTTTACATACAGCCATTTTCCCACACTTCCCCATGATTGGCCAGTTTTTAAAAGGCTAAGCTATGGGCAGACCTGCTTACATGAGGTTGGCACTGGTTAAAGAGGTATACCACTAGGCAGATTGAATTAGCTCCCCTACACATTGCTTACACTTACTAACTTGAGCTGTGCTGCAGTTAGCATTGCTTAATAGTTAATTAGCACTATATTTGCCATTTGGCATTGATTTATTCTTCATTACAGGTTAAATATGTGTCTGGTATCCGTAATTCCTGTGTACATACACTGTATGGGGACCTGGGGGCTTCTACACATTATTACAATAACACCTCAAATCTATGCTTACTGCAGTACTCCAGTTCACATATTTATGTTCTGTGATAGGTTATCCAACATCACACTGTACCTAGATTCAGTTCACATGTTTGGTTTGATTTTCTTGTGGTGAGAATTCATTTGCTGATACTGCATGCATATCTATTGCTATGATGGCTTAGTGGTTAACTACTGTGACTATAGTGTACAGGGTCCTGAGTTTGAGCCTTGCAGTGGCAGTTTATTTTGTTGCTGGGCAGAGCATGGGCCATTGGGTCCAGAGTGATTAAGCACTTTAAAGCAGTTGTAAGCAGGTATGCAAGGGTTTGCGCGATGGTAAGCACTGCTAACCTCCGGTTACAGTTTCTTACACTCAGTTAGCTTCTACTTTGCTTAATCTGTGTAGGCAATGCTTACCACTGTGCAAACGCACTTAGACATGCTTACTACTGCTTATTTGTGCTTAAGCCTGCTTACTAGTGCCTTATTCACTTTGACACTGACACTTCACATGTGCATTTCATGCAGTACTCCAGTTCACATTTAAATGTTATTATGTAGGTTATATGGCAAAAAGATGTTAAAATATGTTCATATACAGATTTCACATGGAAAATTATATGTGCTGCAGTGGGACTCAAACCAGGAATGCCTGTTCATTAAGTGGATGCTCTAACCATTACACTATTGCTGTATTGTTTCATTTGCATATATATTCCTTGTTATTTTCTTCAGCCTTTTCAGCTGCTTTAACCGTAGCTAAGCAATGGGCAAAGCCGCTCACCTACGGTTAGCTGTACTCTGGGTCTTAAAAACAATAATACAAGGGATTCTTCATTTTATTTCAATGTACTGTTGCTGTTGAACACATGGGGACTGTTGGTGGGGATATGCAGACACCTACGAGCAGTCTCATTTATTTACACTTTCTTTTGCTCTACTTTGCAGGGACATGTTTATTCTGAGAGCTCTGCTCTCAGACACGCCCCCTGCACTCATCCATGCTCAGTGTAGGATTTGGAGCTCAGTCCGGGGGTATATGTTAAATATGACTGGTTCATTCATGTTTGAAAAAGCAAGGCACAGGTCTCATCAGAGCAGTCTATGGGTTACTGTATACAAGGAGAGTTCTGTCAATCTGTTGTAAAGGCTGAAGGATTTAAGGCCTTTAAATCTTTGGTTAGGTAGCTTTAGGGCATTTCCAGTTGAGTGATATCCCTGGATGTATGCATACCAAATGTGCATTGTATTCAGTGATGGGTCTGATGAGGAAAGAGCAACGTTGAAGGCTGACTTCTTTAAATCTTGCAAATTTTCCTTTGGAAATTAACAAAGCCAGATAGAACAATTTCCTGATTGTTGTGGTAATATGATGATCAAATGAGTGAGAGAAAAAGAGACATGTCCACATAAGTACTCAGGGTTCTTATGACCATTTTTGTCTGAAGAGAAGAACTATTCATAGCATATGAGGTGGGAGCAGCTTTGTTGTCAGTGCTTCGATCTTATACATTTTTTTGCATTTATCCTGAGATCATTTTCAGTACAACAAGAATGTGTGTATCCCAGCCCTTGCTGGAGCTGTGGAGCTGTTGAGAATCACTGGATGAGTAGATAACAGTGCCCAGTTTGCAGACATTAACAAACTTGTTTCAATTACACTTCTGGGATATTTGATTGGATATCTGAAAAATAAATACCATAAATGCTAATTACAATTTTACATTCAAACAAGGCATCAGCAACTTTTACAAGCTGTGGATCTGTTTGACTGCAGTTTGCAGTTATGTGGATAACACAGGGATTTACTTTAATTTATCTATCTTTTTAATAATACTGGCATTGGGGATATTGTTGAAACCATAGACAAAGTCAAGATAGGCCTTGTTCACTGAATATGCACTGAATTGCTAGTGTCCACAGCCTCTGTATTTTTTTTTCAAAAAGGCTTACTAGGTTCAGGAGATAGGACTTCACAAAATCAAACTGACTGGGGTCTAGATCAATTAAGTTGCCCATCTATGCATAAATGAATTCTGCAATATGGTCCATGGTTTTGCATATAATGTTGGTGAAGTTTATAGGTCTGTAATTATTTGGGCATATAGAGGGGCCACCTTTGTTTAGAGGAGTCACAGTGGCTATTCTCCAGGTATTAGAAGAAAATCACATGTATATGTTAAGGCTGAAAAGTTTAAGGAGAGGCTCAGATTGTACATAAGTGGCACTAATGAGGATACAGCATAGTATGCTTTCTGAACTGATGAAAGCATTATTTTTAGATCATGACAGGGATTCTAAAGTGTGTCCCAAGGAGATTTCAGAGAAAGATACATTTTTAGGGATACTGGGGACAATAGTGTGGGTCTGAGGGTAAAATGTCTGCTAATATATTGGTTTTATCCTTAGGATTGGAAGATACGATAGCATTATGGATAGGCCCAGTGGATTCCCTAACATTATTCCTTAATTTCCTGACATCCCTGAAGAAAGCTTTGCAGTTCCCTTGGCATAGGTAGTGACCATATTCTCATAGTCTGCTGGGCATTTTCTAATAGTACTCCTTAGTTCCTTGTTCTCATTTTGGAGTGTGGCCCTGAGATAAGGGAGTTGTGATGCCTTACAATTTTTCATCATTTCCCTTCTTTTGTTATGCATTTTTTTAATTTAGGAGTTCCATCAGATAGATTTATTCCTGAATTAACCTTAATATTTAGGGAGGACAGTTGCTGACTTTTCTATGCAGCTGTTTAGCTTCTGGTAATTTAAGATGGATGTGGTATTCCTCTCATTTTGATCCATTTTCATGTGATTGTTGGGAATGTTTCATGGTGAAGTCAATAAAGATGGTCTCATTTGGTGGGAAAAGGGTAGTACCACTAGACCTGACAGAGATGATTGACTTGTGGTCAGATTTAACTAGGGATGAAAAGATGTAGAATGGAAGTACAAGTGGGGTCTAGGTTGGTAATGAACAGAACAAGGATATTACAGCCTCTAAGTTCTTAATGCCGGCACACAAAATGTATTTCAAAAATGCTGTTAGTGTAGTCGTGAAGTACCTCAGTGCTTCTTGCATAGTATAAGTTGTAGAAAGTCGCTGTGACAAGTGGCTTGCTACATTTAAATCTGAAACAGTCTTTTCTTTTGGCTCCTCAGCTTGGGACCTGGTTTGTTGAGAACTATATATATATATATATATATATATATATATATATATATATATATATAATTTTTTTTTTTGTTCATCAGGGAATGACACCAGGTACCAGACAAGCCCAGTAATGCTCTGATTGACATGGCATCATGGAGGTATGAGAACCATGATGTTTACTGACAGCCAGCTGATGCAAAATGTCTGTATCCATGTTTCTTAAAAATTTACTTCACTAGCAGTTTGTATTATAAATTGGTAGAAGCAGTGCAAGCAGTAAGATAATGCAGCTGCTACACTATCTTAAAACACCTAATGTGATCAAATGACCACAGATGATGTGGGAACAGAGTGCTCAGCCATTTTGTTGGAGTCGGGAGGAGGACTAGGGTTCAGCATAGTACTGAAGGATTGGGGGGGGACTGTTGTAATAGACATTTAAGGTTTATGGATGACATATTTAGGATGAGACTATGAAGTTAGGTTACATGTTAGCTAATCTAACAGTACTTAGTGAAAAGACAAAATTAGGTCTGTCAAGAATGAAAAGTAGTTGCTGATTTGCCTGGCTACTAGTGCTGGTCTCACTGCAGCTGCACACAGCTAGGAATCAATTACCCATTGCTCCTTCTCTCACCAGAAGCAAAATAGTAGCACTAATCTCAAACTTGTTCTTCAGATGTGGGCCAAAGGCTGCCTGCAATCAATAGAGCATGTATTACAGCATTACTTCTTAGCAGCTCAGCACAACAGAAAGCTAAGCTGCCCAAAGGTCCAAAATTAAAACTGAAGGGGTTTCCACCAAACATTTAACAAGATCAGTCAGGAAGTCCCACATACCCTGAACAAACAGAGACAGCCAGGAAACAATATCCCTCTGATGCATGTTCTCTTCAGCTACCAGAAGCAAAGCAGTAGCACTAATTCTAAGCTGACCCCTGAGAAGCAGTTCACAGACTGTCCAGTGATCAGTAGTTTTACCCTAGAAGTTGTAGATTGGAAACAAAGCGGGGTTATGGAAACAAAATTGGGTTAAAACTTTGTGTATTGCACTGTGGACTAAGTGTGTGGCAAGACATGAAAGAGAGGGCATTTATTTATTTATTTACTTATGTATTACTTATTTATTTATATTTGTTTACAGGGAGAGTGCACTGACCTCAGTGGACCATTTGCAGGCACAGCCTGGTGCATTAAGATCACATAAGAAATGAACAAAACATATTTACAGATACAATGATATGCTAAAAAACATATATATATACATACCAATGCAATAATATGCTACATTTAGTTCAAGAAGCAGTTTGCAATGTCAAACATGGATGGAAAATTGGATTCTGCTTAGCAGTAGCTGAATTTAAGGAAGATGAAGCTTTAATGATCTAAATGGTGAACCTTCTCAATTTGATTTTTTATGGTTAACTACTATGAGCAAATGAGGTCAGACAGCAAGGAGCTTTTAAAGTCATATTTGCAGTATGGGTGGGTAAGTCAAAAGCCATTGAATTTAAAAGCAGAACAGGACCTGAGCAGGTGAGTGAGTGGAGGGAAATCTAAAATAGACACATAACAGTTACATTTGCAGTTTTAGATCAGCCATAGTTCACAGTGATTAACATTTTTTGCTCTGCTTACTCTAAAATAAGAAATTCTATTTTTTTGATCATCCCACAAATTGGTTATGTTTGATTCGTAATTCTGTTGTGATCAGGTAATGGAAAACAAATAATTGCAAAATGCCCCTAATCTAGATCTTTTAAAACTCCAAGAAAAAAAACAACTTTAAAGCAAAGCAAAAAAGCAAAATAAAACGAAATGAACTGCAATAAAATAAGAGCAAAACTCAAGACACAGTGCAAGTATGCAAACATGAAATGCAGAAATCCAAAACAGTCACACAAGAGCAGTAGTTTCAGTGCAGTTGCAGCTCACAGTGATATAATCAATATAACAAATACTATACTGCAGATTCAATAAACTCAATATAGGCTTAGTGAGAAGCCTACATGCAATTTATGTTTTTGCATGGTGAGCAGCTGTGCTAATTACATATACATGCTGTGCACTGTGGTTAAATGTAAACAAGCACAGTTTCATGGCCAACAACAGTGGTGCTGGCCAGGAAACGTAAAGCAACACAAGCACCTGCAGACATGTATACCTGTTTACCTACAGGCAAAGTAGGTTTATAGGATTGTGCAGAAAGCCACAATGACTACCAGGATTTTTAGTAAAGCAATGCATATAGTTCCAACACATGACATGAAAGTGTATACATTTCAGAGTGGTGTGGAAACCAGTGTCAGGCATACTGAATAAAAGTTGTGTAAATGATCAGTAAGGGTACATAGGCTGCATTATAAATAAATAGTTAGGGAAGTGTGCACATTGAAAAGGGACACACAGATGGACTGTAAGAATGAACACAGGGGAAGAGGATATGGGAAAGATGGTAATGTACAGCAGATGAGGGCATGTCAATGAAGTCAGTTGTTGCATGAACAATAATCACATATTGACATGATACAGTATGGACTGCATTGTTATTGTATATTATGTGACTGTCACACAAGGTGACATATCAGTGGAGTGGATAATTTGTGATATAAGCATCCTGTCATGAACAATGGTCAGGGCATATATTAGAGATGGCATATACAATAGGGATTATGTGCATATTGTGAAGTTGTACAATATGAATTGCCTGGATATGAATGTATGTCAGCATAAGTCAGCCACATGGAACACATAGTAACAGGTCCAAGGACAACAGTAGACAGAAGCATGCACAATCAGGGATAATATCAGAATAATACCACCAGTAATCCCATGTCTTCCACACAACATCTGTGATTGTTAGTGATCACAGATGGTTCTGGAAGAACACACTTGTACAACTATTAGGATTTGTCAGTAATCTCTGAGGGAAATCAAGCACATCTCCCTCAAAATGTAACATCTGCTGAAGGTGTTCAGAGGGACACTGTTACACCTGTATTAGAAATAAGTAATCCTGGCTATTTGACAGGTGTGCATACCACTTGGTCTACTCATAGGGGTGTGTTGCCATATCATAATTCTCTTGTGTATTTGCTTTCATAATGGAACTAATTCCACATGAGTTTCCTTCATCTATCATGTCCCCATGGCTGCGTCATCAATCCATTGTGTTCATTCATACTGTATGTGTTATATCAATACCACCTTTGATTCAATGATTGTCCACAGTTTCCAGTCTTCCAGAAAGCTGGTTGGAGAAAGGATGCATAACTCAGTTTTGATGTCTGACACTTAAATAATAGACTGAAAAGAGCCTACCACAGATCCCTGAGGTATGGACCTGGTCACTGGACTCAAGATAAAGGTGACTTCACACACTGCAACATATTTCTTTGTCCTGTATGTGTTCCAGTTGTCTACCCACTTGGTGATGTAGGTGTTTATGGCCACTTGTGAAAGTTTCTCTGTAATACCTGACTGTTGATTTGTGTCAAATGCTTTGGTCAGGTCAAGTTACATAGGATGATAGTGCTGTCATCATACATGCCCTTGGTAACCCTCTTGAAGATAGTGATCAGGTGTAACAGACATGATGTAGCCTGAACAAATCAAATGTGGGCTAAGTACACAGTCAAGCTATTACCTGTGTCCTTTTAGAGAAGGTCAATGATGACTCCCTGGCCTACCTCACAGATGAGGAGAGTCAAGATGGGTCTATAACTCCATACATCAGGTGATGGTCCCCCCAATTCAGAAAGATGCATGTTGCTGTACACCCTTCTATGGGAACAAAGGCTATCTTGAGGCTGTGTTGACATATGGATCTAACGGTGTCTGGTAGGATAGGTTTTAAGTCATGCTATAGGCAACCTTTGATGTTGTCAGGGCCCATTGCTTCTGTGTTATTAGCTGTAGAGAGCACACAGATGTGCTGCTCTGCTGAGAATAATAACTGAGTAATGTTTGTGCATATACTTTGGCTGATGGCCAGCGGTGACAGGGTGGTGACATGTGAGACAAACTGTCAGCTAACCAGATTGTTTATGTCCTCTGGGTGGGTATGTCTGCTGACATCTACACACAGATATGTACTTAGCTGTGGACTCCACTTAACATTTCATATGCATTGGAATAAAGTATTTGTGACAAATCCTCCATACAGCCTTGGTCATTCATGACATTCCACACACTGTTGCTATGTACACAGACATACAACTGTACCAATGTCATGTATTTACATCACTTGCACAACATATGCCTATATGTGTTTCATGGGCAAGTTGTTTTTGAGCAGCCTGGTGTCATATCAGGACACATTAGACAACAGTTGTTTGTGGCTCATGCAGAACATTTCCTGACACAAATGCTAATATTCACACAATGGTGCTGCTGACCACCTCAGTAATCTTTGGGTGGAGCAACACAACTGCACATACAATGAATTACACAAAGTTGCAGTTGCATCAAAACATTTGATACATTGTTTGTGTATATCACAACATAACAACCACGTATATGAGAAAAGACTACTGTGACGATGTAATCAACATGAATTGATATTGACTTCAGTCACAGAACACTTTTATGATGATATGTAGACACATGCACACCTGTGCCATACTGCAAGTGTCAAACATACATAACAGGCTAAGTCAACGTGATGTAAAAAACAAACACTGGAAAATAAAATAAAATCCTTTAATAGGTAAGCATTTTCGCGGTGCTCCCACTGCCTCATCAAACATATTTCACAAACTATTGATTCAAACTTAAATAATGGGAGTGAAAGAACACTACCATTCACAAGCTGCAGCTCATTATGACATCATTAAACACAATTAATCACCATAACAACCACATTTAAAAATGCATTTGAAAACACATTTAAAAATACAGAACATCCTATATACAAGATAAAATCATATTACTGCATATGTTAAATACTGCAACCTTCATGGAAACCAGACATAACCCATTTTATATAAAAAATATAAAATGAACACTATGCGATATATTATCAAATAGTAGCATTTAAAAACAAACTTGTATCATTTATACAGCTGCCTTAATTTCTAAAACGGCTTTAGAGAAATCTTCTCAATTAAGCCCTAGCCCCTATCAGCTTGTAACCTTAACATCACCTTCACTTCCTGAGCTTTAGTTTTATTCTCTATGTCACCACCCCTATTGTTAAAATACAGCTTGTATATCACCATAAGCATAAACATATTAATAAAGACTTGTGGAAGAAGCTTAGAGAGACTTTTATGAGTTGCCTGTATTTGCCTTGTTCCAGCACGGATACTTTGGGATTTGTTCTACTTTAACACTTTATAGCTGATTACATCAGTGGTGTCTGGTAAGAAGTGGATGGTAATAGCAGTTTCCCACATGGTGTAAAATGCTATCTTCAGTGTGAACCAAGTGAAAACACACACGCACCCATGTGCACACACATGCACATACACACACACACACACACACACACACACACACACACACACACACACACACACACACACACACACACACACACACACACACACACACACACACACACACACACACACACACACACACACACACACACACACACACACACACACACACACACACACACACACACACACCAATTGACTGCAGTGAGTCCACAAACCCTACTTAACTAAATGCACCAACTAGCAAACTCAGTATTTAACGAGGCACCATAACACAAGTCTGGCATTACAGTGTCTGACAACACTTTATAGCTGAGGACATCAGCAGTGTCTGGTGAGAAGAAGATGGCAATAACACTGTCCCATATGACAGTATAAAATGCTGTCTCAAATGGCACACACACACACACACACACACACACACACACACACACACACACACACACACACACACACACACACACTGATTTACCACACTGAAAAATAGAACTCCTACCTATTTACTTAATGCAAGTGCCATGGAACAACTCTGACTTTTACAATGCTGCAGGACAATTCATAGTAGATGACATCACCACTTAATGTTTGAGAGTTGATGTTGTGAGGCCTGCATTAAATGGATGTGTAGGCATGTACAACTTTAAAAATATCAATACTCTATGGAATTTCACTGCTGACCAAAGGATACACTGCTATGCTCTTTTGACTAGATAGAGACACACACACACACCAGTTGACTATAGTGAGATTAGACACCCTACCTAAATAATACACCAAATGCAGAACTCAATACTTAACCCAAGTGCCACAGCACAAGTCTGACTTTTGCAATACTGCAGGACAATTTATAGTGGATGACATCAGCAATGGATGTTTTAAAGATGTTGTTGGGAGGCCTAAATAAAATGGATCTGTAGACATGTACAACTGTCAAAATACTGATACTCCATGAGATTGTACTGATGATTGCAGAATGCACAGTTATGCTCCTTCATCTAGACAGGCACACACCAGTTGACTGCAGTGACAATAGCACCTCTACCTAAGTAGAAAGCTTAGTACTTAACACAAGCACCACAGGGCACTTCTCCTTTTTTAAGGCTGCAGGACAGTGTATAGTGGATGACATCTTCATTGGCTGTTTGAAAGAAGATATTGTGAGGCCTAAGTGAAATGGATATGTAGGCATGTACATCTGTTAAAATATTGGTACTCCATGGAATTGTAGTGATGACTGCAGGGCAGAGAGCTATGCTTTCCTGACTAGACAGACACAAACACACCAGTTGACTGCAGTGAGATTAGAACACCTATTTAAGTACACTGATGAGAGAACTCAGTACTTAACATGAGTGCCATGCCACAAGTCTTACGTTTGCAAGACTGAAGGACAATTTATTGTGGATAATGTCATCATTTTATGTTTGAGAAATCATGTTGGGAGGCCTGAATGAAATGGATGTGTAGGTACATACAGTTGTCAAAACATTGGTAAACCATCGGACTGTGATAACTGCAGGATACACAGCTATGCTTTTCTGACTATAGACGACAGACACACACTAGTTGACTGTAGTGGTATCAGAATCCCTACCTAAGTACACTGACTGAAAAGTCTCTGTATTTAACAGAAGTGTCATGACACAAGTCTTAATTTTGCAAGGCTGCAGGACAATTTATTGTGGATGGCATCATCATTGGATGTTGGGATGCCTATCTGAAATGGATAGCTAGCCATGTACAACTGTCACGATCTTAAAGATCAGTATATTACCAGATTGATGAGTGTGCAAAGTGTAGCATTTGCTGTTGTGTTTTCAATGTGCAAGTGTAGCTTAAACCTACAGCTTTGCAAACTATATGCAAACAGCTGCCCACATTACTGCAATTACTGGAAAATCTGAATGTGTATTGTTAGTTTAAAGATGTGCATGATATATAAGAAAGCATTTGTGATTTATATCTGTAGTGTAGTTGATATATTTGTGAACAAGTACTAGGAGACCACGTTTGAAGTGCATGGGTGCAGGTAACAGATTGTTGCAGTGTAAATGTGTGTTCTTTTCTTAAAAACTACCTTCCCTTTGTTTGTGTTTTTATATGTGCTTTCATGGGATGAAGACTAAATAGACAGTAAACATAAGTCATACATGCTATTGTGCACTTTCCATAGTGTAGCACTGAGCAGCTGGTTTGTGAGATTGATGGCAAAATGTTTGTGCATATAAGATACACAGTTCTACTTCTTCCCATGTTTGGACATAGATAAGCGAATAGCAAACATGAGAACCATTGCTAAAATTATGAGAGTTCGGAGTACTGATTGTAAGAAACACACATGCATGGACACATTTGTTTCGAAGCCCAGATGATATAGGCTTCGAATCTAGGTGTTTCTGATACTTCTAATTATGCATTGATAATGCAATAAAATAATTTTATACTACATTCTTTGTGTGTTACCTCAGTGCAACATGTTTAGGTGGCATTGCACAGAAGTAACCACACCATGGAAGAGCAGTTTACCATCACTCAAGATTGGTGTGTGATGTCAAACTCCAAGTAAACACAGAGCACAAAAAGTGAAGGGCTCCATTATTTTTTTTTACTTATGTGTGTTGTGTGTGACCATATTAAAGCTGTTAAAACTGGGTAGATAGGAAAACGGTGAAATGGGGGGCAAGCAGGGGAAAGAACAAAGGAAAAACAATATAGGAATGTCCAGGAGGGAGGTAGAAAACAGAGTAACATGAAAATATGTACAGAATATTAACTGAATTTGGCCTGTCACCTCAACAAAGAGTGGTGACAACAATGCAATCATGTTGTATAGCTAAGTGGACCAAATCAAGTATGTCAAGAAGACATGTGTGAGAAGTGGATATATATGTATGTGTGTGTGTGTATATATATATATATATATATATATATATATATATATATATATATATATGGAACAATATTCTTTTGTGGGACAAGTACACATTTTTTTTACTTCAGTAAAAGAGGAATGTTAGGTAAGGGATGTAGGTATTTCATGTGTCTGTGATTGAATGTCTTCTGGCAGGGGGTTGACATCCACATGGGCGTAGGTCAGCCACATCATCTGATGTTAGCTGACATGGCCATGCCCGATCACACTCCCATAGTGGCACTACTTCCACTGCTCCATCAGTGGTTGAGGTGTCCACACTCAAATGTGGCAGGCATGGAATTGTGGTTCTGGTCATACTTATGAGGAGAGCTCATTCAGCAGACATCAGTCACATTCAGGCAGCAGCAGTGCATCTGACCATGGGCATGGATGTGCTAGTACACCTCCTTGCAGAGACAGTTCTCATGGTCGGGGATGATGACGATGAACAGTAACCTCTACCATGCATGGCTCACACCTGTCCAACATACCGGGATGTAGAGATGGCATTGTGCTTGGCTGTGTTCTTCCAAACACTCACACACCAATTTCACCTGGAGTTCCCATAAGACACACACACATAACAGATATGCGAGTCTGTCATGAGGCTTAAAGCTCATTCTGTTTCAGTGGCCATTTGAAACTTTAACCAAATATCTGCCTATTTCTCTTATTTACTCACATGTACTCATTGCCTTTTACATCAGCCTATGCCTCCTGTCCCCCAGATACACACACACACACACACACACACACACACACACACACACACACACACACACACACACACACACACACACACACACACACACACACACACACAACAGCAACAACCTGTGCAAATGATGATAACTGTGCCATATCCTTGTTTTCCACCTTTTGGATTCAGGGATACACAAGTCTTTTGCCTGATGCGCAGGGTACATAGCTGAGTTAGTGCTTACTATATCTGTTTTGTGATGCTGTTTTGTAAATTGTACTGCTTTCTTACAGGTTTTTGTAATGTGTACATCCCTCCCAAACTCTTAGACCAACAAAGCTGGACCAAGCCATAAATAAAAGTATGTCAAAGGCCAAATAATGGGAAGAGGCTTTAGACATTGTGATCTAACAAACGTTAATAGTTAATGGTGTAACAGGTTTTGCATTACTATTTTTATGTTTTTTCTGAGGTATATGAAGCCTGAAACTGAAATATGTGTCATTATTTTCTAACTTCCCTCTTTAATGATTTGCCATTACAAACATATGAGGCCAAAATGTGGACATTCAGTGAAAATCTGCACATTTTAGACATAAGGCCTATTACTTGACAAAGGACACAAGTATTCACATAAGTCAGTGCTATCACATCTTGATGTAATTGTTGCAAACATCACCCACCTTATACTTGCTAACATTACCAAGTAACAGTATGCAAGGATATGCCATTTATTTGTATTCTTAGACATTTATTTTCTATTCCAGGTTCAACATTTACCTTGTAAATCCAGCAGTTGCAAGAATTTTAGCTCAGGGCTGATTGTATTTAATGATAGCAGTGTACAGCCATTACATGGGTAAGTAAATGCTGTGAGCATTGCCTGGCATAAATGTTACTGTATGTATATGCATAGGATGATGGTTTCAGACTCTTAGGGGTGAGCATTTGTGTTGTCTGTTGCATCTTGGCCAGTGTGATACCATATTGTGCACATCTACATCTGCCTACACCCACAGCATTTGCTTGTTCCCCCTCTGACTCCTCACCTGTGTGTGGCTGTGGTGACTTTGCCATTACTGGAGGGATGTGTGGCCTTTCCCCTTGTTGTTCCTGCTGAAGCTGTTTTCTCAGGATAATGTTGTGCAGCATGGCAGATACTGTGAATATTTCAACACATGTGCAAGGATTGTACTACAGAGCTCCCCCTGATGTATCTAGACACCAGAACCATGACTTCAGCAGCCCAAACACACACTCTATGACATTTCTTGTTTGAGTGTATGCCCCATTATAGCATTATTCATTTGGAGTGTGCACATTTCTGATGGGCATCATTAGCCACAGTTCCAGTGCATAACCTGCATCACCCAGTAAATGACCCTATGGGATACCCCCTCCCCCAGTAAACATCTCATACAGTTGTGCCAGATATGTGATTCATGGTAACTGCTCAGGTTGTCAGCACACACATTCAGGATGATTTCCTTGGTGTTACACATGACCTGGCAGTTAATTGAGTGGTAGACCTTTCTGTTTATGTACATCCTTCCCTGTTCCCTGGGTGGTGCTTTGATTTCTACATGCGTACAGTCAGTGGCACCCAGTACTTCAGGGCAGTGTGCTACAGGGTAGAGCTCCTGCATACTTCTGGCTCTGTCCTCAGCTGTACAAAGAAAATATATGTGGTTACTGGCATGTTGCAACATAGCATTCAGGAACTGATGGAGGATCCTGGACGCTGATGCTTGTGACACCACCAGTATGTCCCCTGTTGGTCTCTGGAAGGTTCTTGTAGCTACAATTCTAAGTGCAATACATACCTTAGTCTTCAGTGGTATTGATTCCCCTCAGTTTGCTCTTGCTCTCAGTTGAGTATGACTGAGGTTGCAGAGTTCATGTAGTGTGTATCTATCCACCCTGCAGCACTCTAGAATTTTCACCTCATGCAAATTATAAAAAGTTAAACATGGTCTAAAAACCCTTCTCCTTCTTTGCTGTGTTATATTAATAGCAGCAGCAGCATAGACTTGGGCCTGCTGCATATACACATGAATAAGAGCAACAGCAGCCCCTAACGTTCTTTCTGTGTAGCCTAGTTTCTGTGGCTGTATTCCAATAGGTTATGGAATTCACAGGGAAAACCAGCATTGAGTCTACACACTTGCTTTATAGCTTGTTGAATAGCTCCTCCATCTTGGATTGGTTGAATCACATACATTTTATCTGTGTATGCTGTAATTAGCATGCCGTGATGTTTACAGTGTTTGCACAGTTCTACATGATGTGTAGAGCCACTTACTGAATTCAAACAGACCGTTTTAGTGGACCGTGTAGGCTTATTGAATCTACATCAATTACTATAATTTTATTGCCAATTCTTGTGGACTAGCACAAATTCTAGAAAAAATAATCAATGACAAACTATAGGAATGTAGTCAGAAAGATGGTATGATATGTATCTAAAAATATGCAAGGTTATATATTTTTATATTTATATATTGTTATAAAATGTACTATAAGATTCTTGACTATTCTGGATAAGGTAGGATTATTAGATTGCATTTTTTAATTTATGTGTGGTACATTGTATTCAATGCAACAGAAAATAGTAGTCTGTCACTTTAAGTATTTTAGAGGGAAATTAACAGGAAGTGGTGCAAAAATTCTGCTGCAATGAATTACTTTGAAGTTTGTATAAATATTGGTTTCAGAAGTATAGTTGTTAATCTGAAGAAGTCTTATTCTAAGATGAAAGAGTTTAATGATTGTAATAAAATTTTGTTTTACTTTTTCCTCTGTGTTCTGTGATGTCTTTGGATACCATAGCAGAGGCATTTATTTGTTGTTACTAGTTTTATTTGTGCTTTTGTCGTGCCAACTTTCTTTTTTATTGACTCTGTGTCTATGTCTACTGTTTTACTGGTAAAAAAAAAATAAAAACAAATGAAATATAATTTTCATTTTTTTTTCAGTACCTTGTCCAAAAATTATAATATACAAAAGCCTGAGATTAAGTCTCAGAAGGAGCGATGACTCTTAAAAGTACCCTGTTTATTCTAAACTTTTGAGTGTGACTTGTGAGGTCAAGAATGAAGGGATTTTGTACTGACACTAAATCCCTGATTATGCATGTTTCCTAATAATCTGCCCCCCATATTCTGTATTATTTTATGAAGGGCACCATTACCTTGCTATCCATTTAACCATCTCATGTTCTTCCACTATTTCATTTATTCAGCACCCCATCTTGTCAGTTGTAAGACCATAGGAAATAAAGGGTAGCATCCAAGGAGTTTAGAGCTATTATCTTATTGGGGCAAGGATTTTCTGACACACCTTACTCCCTTTTCCCCTTGCTGATAGTGTACTGTATATTATATGCTGGGTCTTTAGTTCACACCTGCATCCCCCCAAGTACTGTGCCTAAGCACTCCATGGAAAATGTGCCTCCATAAATTTCATTAACAGTCAGGATCTTAAAGGCCCCATCTTTGTCCATGTGTCCCTCAGCAGCAGGACTCAAACAGATAATTTTTTAGTAAAATAGACACACTGTAGTCAGATGTTTGCTCCCAGCTTCCCCTGACAGTCCTGTAGGCAGTCTCAGGTCACAGCAGCCAGAGTCAGAGCACTCTCCCCTTACCACACAGCCAGCTATATTGTAGTGTTTTATCAGTGAAACAGCATTGAGTTAGTGGGTATCCATTGCTTGAAGATGTACTACTCTGCATAATAGTTAATTTTATCTGTAGCTAAATTTTATGTATTTATTATAATTCTGTTTCTGACATTATTCCTAACATGCTGGTTGATTAAACAGTTACTATACATTTACTTAGCAGGCTACAGGACCTTCAATACAGAAAAACTAAGATTTTTTTGGCAAGTTTTTGGAATCCTAAAATGTGAGCTTAATTTTCTTTAATAGTATGTTAAATTAATTCTTTATTCTGTCATCTCCACTGTCTGTATTGATGAATTACGTTGTATTGCTTTCTTTATTTCCCATTTCCCCAGCTTTTTTCATTAATGGTTAATTATGAATATATAAATATCAGATTTCCATTTTTTGCTGTTCCTTTATGATTATATCAGTTCCTTAAAGAACTATATTTGCATTCTGAAGTCCACTCGGGCTGTATGGTATTAATTATTTTCATGCATACTGGCTGAATACGTTTTATTACAACATTTTAAAATGTATTGTAAAGATATTAATTTAATGTCTCTTTTAATTTACTTTGTAATGGAAATGTAAAATATCTGCAGCTTGCTGATAAGTGCCATGGGATTCCATATTTCCATCTAGATAGTAAAAAGTAACAAGTACAAGGTATGTCAGTTAATTGACTAATCAGAAGGGCAACATTGTATCACTTTTGTAGTCACTGAATCTCACAGTTTTGTTAACTTTTGGTGTTATCCCAGGTCATAACACTGGGAAAAAAAATCACAGCCCTGACAAAGTAAACACTGAAAGCATTCAGGACATCTGTAAATTCAGTGAGTCTACTTTTTTTTTTTCAAATTGCTGGCAATGGAAGAAATAGGCAGTCATCTTCCATAATAGCCTGATTGCATAGGTTTGCACCATCTCAACTTCCTGGTACAAGAACTGTCAGACAATGCCAAAAAGTAATTGGGGGGTGGGGGGGGCAGATGCAAAAAAATAGGGATAGATTTAAATATTGTCCCTATAAACATAGGAAGTTGCTAGAATAAAATATTTTCCTTTAGCATGTATTTTCTGACTGAAATAAAGTATGAAATTCAAATGCATTTCATTATTTAGTGACTTCAACCTTCAATGATTTGCCAGAAAACTGTACATTTTAAGTGGAATAGACAAAACTAAGAATCAAAAATCTGGCCATTCTACAAACTTTTAGACATTTGAGAGGTATGCAGCTGGGCTGAGGAGTATGATTGCTGAGAAATGCTAGCTGCTGCATTCACGATTTAAAGAACAAAAAGAGCAAAGCCAAAGTTACAGACACATAAGAGTTGTACAATAATTCACACAATTTGGTCCTTTAGTAAGTTTGAATGAGCGTCAATAGAAAACACAGTTCCATATTTATACATTAGCTGGTCTATGTTGTTGTTTATTTTATACTATTTATTTGTTAATTGGATACATCTACTGAACAAATGCCCTTATTCGGGGTGAATCCAGGAACACTGTCTAGTTAAGTAATTTACTCTAAGCCACACAGATTGCAGATGGAACTGGAGGGAATCAAACCCAGCACTAAATAATTTAGTACATTGCCTTAACTCTAGTCTTAACTAAAACTGACAGACAATGAAAGCTAATTTTCTTGTGCACTGGTGCTGCTGCGGTAGCGTTGTCACCTCACAGTAAGACGTTATCCTGTTCGATTCTCAGCTAAAGCGTCTTCTGTGTGGTGACATGTGTGAATGTGCGTACCTTCGTTGAAGGTTGTGCGTCAGGGCTGGCAACTCGGTACGTAAAAATCTACTGCCAATCACTAGAGGACCGGAATTCCGCAAGATACAACAACTTAGCTATGCTCGGTATACTTGTGGGTAAAACTCTTGGTTTTGATGTCTGTAGTCATTTATATTATGCTGAGCAACATATCAATAGTGTAAAAAAATGGAAAAGTTACTCCACTGCATGGTAAATGAAATCCTGCTGCCAAAATAAATTTCTAGGAAAGTACAGACAAACCTGTTATCACATCCTTAAACATCCTGCCCCTCACAGAAATGTTGCTGTGATCCTGCTCATTCAACACCAAATCATAGCAGGGAAGATGCAGTTATGCGTTGGCACACTATATTTATGTATACGTAGGAGGCTGAAGTCACGTTAAATCAGCAATTATTTTTATTATGTGACTGCTTGGACAATACATCATTGGGTCAGTATGAGTTAAGAACTACTTGTTCACAATTCAAGTTATTATGCCTGAAAAAGTCTTTGTGGATGAAAACATACCAGTTTTAACAAAATGGCTCCAAGCCTCTGTACCTGTTATTATATTTTCTTTTCATTTATGAATGAACTCAGACTTTTCAGATCTTGCACATCACGTTAAGAAAAATGTAACAAACTATTTGAGCCAGCCAAAGCAATCAGAAAGCAATAATAATATGTCACACAATGTAACTGATCAGAAAAGACATGTTACACTGGTATAACTTGTTCCCAGATGAATTCTGTGATTACCTGATGGGAAACAGTTGGCTGAATTATATGACAGTAAGAACAATTCCCATACATTTCCTTGGTCTCCATTTATGAGAGGTACATTAGTAGCTAATAAACATGCATAAAAGCTATATGTCTGAATATCTAGTTCCAGAAACGTATTGTTCTGAACCGTTTTAAATGAGATCTCACTGGCTTGACTTATACAAAGATATATGAATTTAAAAAAAAAAAAATAACACAATGTCAGCCCTAAAGCACATAATCCCCAGAGGTGAGAAATAGAGACACTAAGTAATAAATCTGAACCTACCACTAGAACTACATGACATGTTGTAAAAGGTCAGTAAGATCCCCAAGGCAAATTCATAGTTGAACAGTATATCAAAGATTTGTAACTGGGTCTCTGATTTATCATCAAAATGTAATAAGCTAGTAAATAATATTGCACTGCTATGTTTCATCTTATGTATCTAGGACAGAATAAAGCAAAAAATAGTTGATTAGTACTATGAAAAATTGCCAGATTTGTGCTCAAATAGAATTTTTGTGTAGTCAGAGAAAAAAGTACAAGATTTTTTTCAAGGCATCTGCATCAAAGCATTTCAGCACATATTTTTTTTTTTTAATTTTATGTCACACTACGTTATGAAGAAATGTCAACGGTATTGTTTCACAATGAAAGACTGTGTGAATTTAAATGAAATCCTGTCAATGAATATCCGTGATGCAGATTTTAAGTTCAAAAAGCAGTCTGCAGATCTCATAAATCTGAACACTGAAAATCTCTTAACCCTGGAACCTCATCGATTCACCTTTATCAAAAGAAGGCCATGCCTCTTTAATCTTATTCATTTATTTGGAAAAGTAACCAAAGCAGTGCAGTAGTTATACAGTGCCTCCAGCATATCTAGACCTGGCCAAGGCATTTGACACCATCCTCCATGTAGGTATTACTGGTAGACTTGTAAATCTGAATATAAATTCTTATATTGTGTGGTTGGGTGGGTGTTCGAAAGACATGCATAAATGGGCATGCCTTCGTTGAAGATTGAACATTGAGCTGGCACCTCGGCGTTCATCAAAATCTACTGCCAATCATTAGAGGACCGGAGTTCCACTGTGGTGACCCCTAACCAGGAAAAGCCAAAAGACAACAACAACATATTGTACTGTGGATAGCTAACTGGTTGTCTAACAAAACCCATGTGGTTACAGTTGGAGGTGCCACTTCTGAAAGCAAAAAAGTTACCAGTAGTATATCGCAAGGTTAACTTTTGGGTCTTTTCCTGTTTGACATCTATTTCTTGGACCTTCAGGTCAGTACATCTGGGCAATGGTTAACTAAGTTTGCAAGCTACTGTAAATTGGGTATTGTTATTCAATCTTCAACTGACTCACAATTGCTCTAACATGGCTTAGACCATGTTAACAACTGATGCAAGGACAAAAGTCTCAAATTAAATGTGAAAACAAAATGCAGCATAGTTCATTTTGGTAAACATAACAGTTTCACTTACCGTATAGGAGATGTACCCCTCCAATTAGACACTGTTATAAGAGATATGGGTAGTAGTGTTGATAATTCATTATTATTTGACCATCATGGCTCTAAAGTAGCTTGGAAAGCCTTTTATCTGGTTCATCTAATTTCCAAAGGCATCTTTACCAAGTTCAAAAAGTCTTAATTCCCTTTACTCATATCTTATTAGACCCATTTTTTAACATAATGCGCCTTTTGCTATGTATTTGTCTAAACATATATCACATGGCGTGAGAGTTCTCAGAGATTCATAACTAAAAAAAAAATCAGTGGCCTCAAAAATCTTTGTTATCAGAAAAGACTAATAGCCTTTTCTCTGTATTCAGTCTCTTGTGGACACCTCCGTGGAGATTTGTGTCTAGATTTTCAAGCCATTAAAGATTCAACCCTATTTGACTTCCTGTCCCTTTCAATAACTAATGGTACCATTTATTTATTTAATATTTGTTTACCAGGAAAGTCTGACTTGGAACAAAGCCAATTTTTATTGGAGGCCTGGGGAGAAATGCTCCTGATGCATGCCTTTGTAACGTGGGAGGAAAGCAGAGTAGCCAGAGAAAACCCTCACAAACACAGGGAGGACATGCAGACTCCACACAGAAAGCACCCCAGCTGAGAATCGAACCCGAGAACCTTTTGCTGTTAGGTGATAATGCTACCGCTGCACCACTGCGCCATCCAACCGTAAATACTCATGCAAAGGAACTAAACCTTCATTAGCAGATAAATAAGCTACATTGGCATGTTTGATTCATACCTCAATAGATCCATAAGCACTGTGACAAGTACCCACTACATTGTAACTAGAATAGTACCTTGCCACCTTCAAGGTAAATCTAAATAACTGGATGATGAGCCTCAAATTCTCCCCTGGTCTATATTGTCCTGCCCACCAGGAGGCTAGAGGGATTTTTTTTTAATAGGGCTTTTTAGCTGAGCTTGTAATAATCTGTAGACTGATTGCCTAGTACTTACTCATGAATCTAAGCACATACACCACTACCACATAATTTGAGTTGTCACAAGAATAGTAAAGGACTGCATGACAAAAACTCACAACATTGGTGTTCAACACTGAAAACACGAGTGTGTAGTCTTTAACTAAAACAGCAAATACAAGAAGTTATTAAAAGAGGGGAGCAGAATTTTTTGCAAGGGGTCTTCAGCCCCTGCACCTCTTGACACTGAAGACTACAACAGCACAATGTTGTTACTTAAATGTGCTAACTCTCAGACTGTGAATGTTGGTGTTAGGGGAATTCTCTGAGAAACTGAAACCTCTCAGTTACTATATAATCAAATATATTCCCATATTACCCTTTTCAATATTATGTTCTTCCTTACACCCAAAATAAATGATCTGGTTTCATAAACTGCATGTTATTATGGGTAGAGGCCAATCTTTCTATATAACCATTTTAGAGGGCTTTACCTACTGGTCTTAATAAAATCAACTCTGAGGTTGCTGTAAGGAAAAAGTAAACCCTGATATCAGTGGCATCCTTTAATAAGTGTGTATTTTGGCCAATTGTATGTTATTAAGCACTTGACAAGCATGTTCTGGCAATGTTCAAGTTTAATTTTTCAAGATGGAATTCCATATTCTGCATGATTCTAACAAATTCCTTGACACTGACAAAAGATCACCACAAAAAGTAAGGGTACTAATTCCAATATATCTATATCTATATCTATCTTTTCTAACCTCAGATTGATATTAACTCATAATTATAAAGTCTTATTATTTGATGTGGAGAGTGAATGGGCCAGATTAACGAAAGCTTGCACGGAGTTGTAGAGTAGAGTAAGACGTCAGACAGCCAATATGTCTGCCGAGTGATCCAGCAACAGCTGGCAGGGGCGTGCATGAGAGCTTCTAAAGCTAGTCTTGCACGGACAGTGTCATGGCATGCAAATTACCTAATTTGCTGCAGAAAGCTATACAAATGAGGTAAATTTGCAATCCAGGAAACACTAACCTGTCCGTGGAAGAGTAGTGTTATCTTCAGAAATGTACTCCATTGGTAACGGAGTACCATTCTGCAAATAGCAAAACAGAGCTATGACAGCTCCAAATAAAGGATGCATCCAGTTGAGGAAGCATACCAATGGCCAAATATAAGGCCATTGGCATTTTTAAATGTTTAAAATTATTAAAATCTAATTTTTTTCCACGATCTCCAATGCTTAAGCGTAGTGCAGCGCCACGCAAATGTGCGGCGCTTAAAAAAACAAGAAAATAATTAAAAAATAGCCAAAAATAGGCATTTTCACTAAAAAGCTTATCCTGCCATGCAGTTGAATGGCAGGCAGAAGACAACATGGCCACTGAGTAGTGGTTGCTAAGGGGGGGAAGCTCAGTGTGAGAGATGTAACCAAGCATTAGTAGGCAATCCTATGCAAATGAGGATAATGATAGTGAATCCCAATTTTCCCCAGCATGTGAGCCATGGCCCAAGAGTGTAAGTGTAGGAGTAGGTGAATAGTAGAGTAGAAGATAGGTGACATCATGAGGGGGTGTGTCAGAAAGACTGTATGCTTATTGGAGCACAGTGTCTTGTGTTTGCCCTGAGTTGCTCAGGATTGCAAGAGGCGTGCCTACAGTTGTCCTTTTTGAAAACCAGAAACCAAAGGCATACGCCGTGAATGTATTTGAAATTTCTTGCAAATGTGCACACAGCATGTGCGCGAGTGTGTGCTCATTTGCGCGGCACTGCCCTGGGCAGAAACAGAAAGGGAAAAGGAAGGAAAAGAAGTAATAGGAAGTTAACCAAGGAGAACTAGGAGGGCTGCCAGGCGAAATATAGCAGAATCAGCCAATTACACAGGCAACAGACTAGTCCAGCCCAGCCCTGCACTTTAAACTCTGCAAACAGCATTCTTTCCTGTTTTTTCCCCAAGAACTCTGCAACACTGCATATACAAAAAGGGAAAGCTTAAAAACTTTAAAGTCAGACAAAATGTTAGGGGCTGCTCTTGCTATCATAAACCAACATGTGCAATGTGCTGATGGTGGTGATGTTGTGAATGCTGCTGAGCAACCCACAGTGAGGAGGCAGAGAAGAGTGTACGGACCCAGGGTAACCTACCAGGGGCTACATGAGCTGGACATAGTGGAGTGCTATAGGGTGGACAGAGACCTCCTGCAGCAAATAGTTGAGCTGTGCTGGCCACGCCTCACACACAGAACCAAGAGAGAGGGGAACCCATCCCAGTGGATACCAAGGTATGTGTTGGGCTAAGAATACTAGCTGCAGGTACCTTCCAGAGACCAAATGGTGATATGATGGGGATTTCACAGGCATCAGCATCCGGGGTACTGCACCAGTTCCTGGATGTCATGTCAGCACATGGTGAGCACGTATATTTCCCCAATTCTTGTGAGGCATTGGCCAGCAATATGCATCTTTTCCACCAAATAGCAGAATACCCTGAGGTAGTGGGTGCAATAGACTGCACGCACATACACATCAAAGCACCACCTGATGAGTGGGGTAGGGTCTACATCAACCGCAAGGGCTTCCCCTCCATCAACTGCCAGATCATGTGCGATGTCCAGGGCATAATAATGAATGTGTGTGCTGGCTGCCCTGGAAGCTATCACGATTCCCACATCTGGCATCTGATGCAGCTGTACCAGAGCTTTGCCAATGGGGACATCCCTGATGGTCACCTAGTGGGGGATGCTGGATATGCACTGGAGCTGTGGCTGATGACACCCATCAGAAATGCACACACACACGAACAAGAACTCCATAATGAGGCACACGCACAAACAAGAAAAATTATTGAGCATGTGTTTGGAATGCTCAAGTCACGGTTCCGGTGCCTGGACACATCTGGTGAAGCCTTGCAGTACTCACCAACTACATGTACCCAAATTGTCATGGTATGTGTCATGCTACACAATATGATCCTGTGAAAACAGTTGCAGCAGGAACAGCATTTAGCAGGGCCAAACAGTGCCCCAACATTGCCAAGGCCTCCACAGGCACAGTGTGACTCGAAGGAGGAACAACCTGAGCCTGCCCCAGTAGGCAGAAGGAGGCGTGCCCAGTATGCCCTAGCCTTGGCAAAGAGGCAACGCATAGCACATACACTGACTCAGTAGGAACCCTGGAAATGACACCTCTCTCTGACTCGCACATACAGTAAAAGGGATGCCTAACTTGACACTACCTGTTTTCAAACTTGTATAGGGAGTGTACTATGTGCATCCAACATAGGCAGCCCTGCAGGCACCACCTGAGGCATGAGTGCCCTATTTTAAGTAATATAAAGCACTGCTAAGCACATTTTACCAGTAATATTTAAATTCAATTGTGCATAACTGTGCACCGGGCTAACCAGCTCAACGTCGGGCAATGTTGAGCAATGTTGAGCAAAGTCGGGCAAAGTTGTGCAAAGTCAGGTAAGCACGCTCACACCTGCTTTACTGTTCCTTAAGCAGTCTGGTCTGCCCAGCAGGAAAATAAAAAGCAGTGACAGGGCTCGAACTCAGGATACTGTGCACTATAGTCACAGTACTGAGCCACTAAGCCATTACAGCATTTCACTGGCACAGACACAACTTAACTCACTCACACATACCACTTGGGGGGGGGGTCACATACCTAACAGTCACAGCCAGCAGGACAAATGTAGACAAATGCAAACACAAACAAATGCTGTATCATGCCCTCTGAAGAGGCATATGAGTAACTTTCCCCCAGGCCCATGCAGACAGATAGCAGGCCAGGCAGTGTGATGTGGGTTGGGTAGGCTATGAAGTCACAAACTAATATGTGTGTAATTGGAAGCTAAGGTCTGTAGTACAGTGGTATGTCTCAAGCCAGTATGATAGGCAACAGTACAGACTGAAATGGAGCACCTGACATAGCAGTGCAGGCCTAGCAAATGTGTATAAGTGTCAGGTGAACCCTTCATCCTATATACACCCACAGTAACAATCAGGTGTGCCCCCCGGGTAGAAATGTACAAATAATAGCTGTCCCCACTGTATGTAGAGTGACTCATGGAAGCCCTGCAGGCACACTGTGCTTCCTGTCAATGTACAACACAAAGGTGAGCCCTGAAGTAAAAACCAACTTGATTTTCACACACATATAGTATATATGCACATACTGGGCATGCTCACACACACAAACAAATTTAGCAAATTTCAGTCAGCAACATACTGAAAGGTCATACTGGGCATGCTCACACACTTAGGCCATGTCTGAGTACAGCAGTGGGCCACACATATCTGGCAGTTGCAGTTCTTACTCCAGACACTTGTCACTATTCACCAGTCCTGCCTTGTGCACACACTGATATGAAAACACTGGTTTCAGAGTTACCTGTCTGACCGCCAACAATCCGTTGTATGGCAGAATGACATATCTCCCCAACTACCTGTCTCCATAGGGGTTCCCCAAGGATCCATCCTTGGACCCCTACTTTTCTCTGTTTACACCAATAATCTAGCCTCTGCCACCAAACATGGCACACTCATCCAATACGCAGATGACTCAAGCATCATCTGCTCAGCCCAGTCCCTACCCAAACTGCAAAAAGTCACACAGGAAGCCTTTTCCTCTGTTGAAACATGGTTATCCGATGCCCAATTAATACTCAACCCAAACAAAACTAAACTACTCATCTTCCAACCCACCAAACATACTCAAAACAACTCTCACTTTAACATCACAGCAAAAGACACCACTATATACCCAACTGAAAACACCAAATTGCTAGGAGTGGAAATAGACAATAAACTAAAATTTGGCATTCACATATCCATGACCATAAAAAAAGTCCACAAAAAACTAGGAGCATTATACAGAAATAAACAATTTCCCACCAAAGCAGCAAAGATTTCAGTAGCAAATTCCCACCTTATCTCCACCCTACTTTATGCCTCTCCAGTATATACCAACCTAAGGCAATGTGATCTAAACAAGCTAGAGACCTGCTACAACAAAATCGCCAAATTCACCACAGGGGCATCCTACCGTAGTCACCACTGTCTCTCACTTGCTGAACTGGGCTGGCTTGAACTCCCTCACCTCCTTCAGTGGTATCAACTCTCACTCGCCCACAAACTAGTAAACCATCCACTAAATGTCCCATCCCTCCAGAATCTACTCCAACCCTATCGCACCACCAGACCACTAAGATCCAGCAACAAAAATCACTTGCAGATCACTAAAGCCATTAACTCTGCTGGTGAAGCACTATGCTCTTGTGCCATAGCCAAATTATGGAACTCACTCCCACCCACAATTACCTCCATACCATCATGCACCAACTTCAAAACTTTATTAAAAGCGCACCTAAAAACATGCTGGCTATGCCCTTGCAACTCCCACTCTAATATCATCCACCCCATCCAACTACTACCTTTCTCTCACCTCCACTAACTACCTTGATGATAGCAAGCTCAGATGCTCATAAGCCTAGTACTTATTATACAGCAGGAAATTCTCATTGTTACATTTGTTAATGCCTGTTATGTACTTCACAGATAAAGATTCTAGTTGCCTACTGATGTACTATGTTCTTCATCTGTAAATATGTTGTAAGTAATTTCTATGTTAAATTGTTAATCGCTATGTAATCCAATGTAACTACTGTCTGTTTATTTTACTGTGGAGCTTTTCTCCCCGGGCCTCTGCTGAAAATGGGCCCACGTCCAGTCGGACACTCCCGGTCAACAAATTTAAATAAATAAATAAATAAATAAAAACAGACCCATATAATATATTGGACACCTGTCATAATCAAACTATGTACTCCAAGTACTTAAGTTGTTCAAAGAAAGTGAAAAACCAAAGAAGATCAATAATTCTCTGATCAGTATCATCAAGAAACAATGAGCACTCCTAACATTATCCAAGCCATGGAAAAAGAGTCCATAGAGAACCATGAACCTTTCTTTTGCTATGTCATAAATATCAGTCTAAACTCATATATGTTCTGAGTCAATGCAAACTATAAATGAATACATGTACATGACTGACATTGCCAACATCTTGTCAGACAGGTTCATACATATTTACCCCCTTCTCACTGACAAAAGGGTCCATTATCATAACTGGAGATTGTGAAAACCCAGAAATCACATATACAATGGTTAAACAGCTCTTTCCGAACCTAAAAACACGGCATGTATGGGATAACATGGTTTCCCTGGTTGTATCATATGTGAACTCCAAAACAAACAGACCCTGCACCTGAACAGTCTGTTGAGACTCACCGTCTGTACAGGATATGAAAGTGTTGAAGGGGTTACAGCAACATTTGGCACACTCCACAAGTGTTGGTGCACAACAGACCCTGGGAACTATTGTCTTATAAGGCTAATAAGCCTGATGTGCAAGGCCATGGTGTCTATCATTATGGAACTCATAAACAGAGCTATTGAGAGCCTACAAACACCCAACCCTACCCATTTTGGTTTGATCAGGGGCAGATCATGGTTCCTAAACATGCTAGACAGTTTTCAAGGCAGTCACCCAGGAAATGCATCAATGAAATGAGCTACACATGGCCTACATAGACCTTGAAAAGCCATTTTCCAACATTCCACACACATGTCATATCCACAAAATCAACAACCTGTGCATAAACGTGTATGTCATCTGATGGATTGCCAACTGGGGCACAGATAGATCCCACAAGGTAAGAATTGTGGTCTCCTGTTCAAGCTGGTAACAACTGCTGTCCCCCATGGCTCAGTCCTGGGACCCCTCCTGTCTGGTGTATACTTTTCAGAAATACAGTCAAACACGAGGGCTATGTTTAGCAAGGTTTGTGGATGACTGCAAAAAGGTTGTCATAATCGATGTTTGGGACAACAGAGACATCCTTAAAAAGGGTCTCAGTCAGACAGATGTGGTGTCAAACTTATGGGCTTGAACTACAGTCATACAAATACTACATAGGTGCCAACGCCCTAAATATGGAGGTAATAATAAGGGATCTATGGACATATGTGGATAGTCATCACTACTTCCAGAAACACATTCACAAAGTGGTTAGAAAATCATGCTATATGTTCCCACAAACTGTCAAGGTCTTTGCATGTAGGTCAAAGGAGGTTCCCTCTACTCATCAGTTATCAGACCCATCATAGAGTACCACAACACACTTGCGATGAATCTGACTAGGCACCTTCCGCAGCTGAAAAGACCACTGACATACCTCAACAAGAGCATTACTGGCCTCAAACAGTTGCCCCATGCAACAAGACTGAATTTAACTCAGTCTGTACTCTGTTGCATACTGTCTACTCAGGTGATCTCTGCCCAACAGACAGGTCCATGTCCAATGCAGAATGGATGTACATGTGCTATCTGAAGTAACCCCAAACTCAATGCACTACATGCTCTAGGGATATCATCATCACAACAATAAATAGAACATGTTGAAGGGATACATTAATAACTCACATACTTCCCTTTCTTTGGAACAGGCTCCCTCCCAACCTACATTAAGCTGAGTCCCTCACTGACACTCTTCCAGAGGAGCATTGATGAGTGTATGTGAAACTGAACTGTCACACCATGGATCACTTCACTAGGGAACTAACTATTACCTATCTGTAGAGGGAACACAGTATAATAAGCCAAAGATGGACGGACAGAGATATGTGTAAGAGGGTGACCATGACAGGGAGCAATCCAGGACTGTCCCACCCAGCACACATCCCAATGGCACAAAAGACATGAGGTGCACATCTCACCCAGTGAACATAACAGCCACCAGTATCTGTAAGCATTACAGTGTATGTGGTCCATGTGCCTGCTGTACAACATGAAGGTACAATGAAGTACACATCTACTATCTGTAGACTTGTACCTGTCACATAGTCTACTACATACCTATGAACCTATCTTCAATAAGGCATATGTTAGCCTAGGCAAGATGTGCAGCTTTCACCACCCCATTGGGTAGTTAGTACCCTACGCCCCTTTCTATTGGAGCTGCTGATGTGATGGCTGGCGTGAATTGTCTGTTTCCCATCCACTCACCAAGGTTCCTATTGAAGAGCGTCAGCGAGGAGCTATGTCTGATGTACATTGGGACTCTGTTCCACAGTAAGGCAAGTATCTGGGATGGTACTCTATCCCACCAGCATGTTGTATGCATTGTTGTGATGAGGTTTATATCCCTGGAGTGTGTAGGTTAACTCAATTTTGTTATCTGTAGATGGAGCATGCTCAGCAGTTATATGTTGGACATGGCTCTGTATGTTAGGCAGAGTGTGCCTCTGAGTAGGTGGTACACAATGAAGAACAGATTTAGTTTTACCAGTTGTGTTGCATAACACAACTGTTTGAGGCCAGTAATCCTCTTGGTGAGGTACCTCTGTGGTCTCTACAGCTGTTGGATATGCATAGTCGAGTACATCCAAAATGGTGCATTGTACTCAATGATGGGTCTGATGACTTAAGAGTAGAGGGCCACCACTACCTCTTCGGATCCTGATGCAAACCCTTTGTTGATTAGGTGGGCCACATAGGATTTCCCAATCACTTTGGCAACATGGTTGTCAAAGGAAAGATGACTATCTACTTGTGTCCCCAGATCCCTTATTACCTTGTCAGATGTGAACCCTTTCGTGATAAGATGGGCTATATAGAAGGTCTTTCTAACCACTCTGGCAACGTGATTGTCAAAAGAGAGGTTTCTATCTACTTGGGTCCCAAAATCCCTAACTATTTCTTCTGTACTTAATGGATTACCACCTATGTTGTAATTTGTGGGCACTTTGTTTTTCCCAAAGGGGATGACTATGCACTTTTTGGCATTTAGCTTAAGGCCATGGCTCTGGCACCAATTATCCATCTCTGTGAGACCCTTTTGGATGGTGCTTGTGTCAGACAGAGAGTCGATTATGGCGCCCAGCTTGCAGTCATCTGCGAACTTGGTCAGCCATAGTCCTCCCGTATTAGCCTGTACCTCAGAGAAGTATATACCGAACAAGAGAGGTCCCAGAACTGAGCCTTGTGGGATGCCACTTGTAACTGGTTTGGAGTCTGACATGACACCTGCAATACTGACCATGTGGGTTCTATCTCTGAGCCAGTTTGCAACCCATCTTGTGACATAGGGGTTGATATTTAAGCTGGTGAGCTTATTTATGATGCCTGAGTGGGGTATTGTGTCAAAGGCCAGATTGCAAGGGCAAATCATGTGCACAGCCCTTAGAGATCACACAATGACTTCACTATTGCTGTGGAGTCAGCACTATGTCTGGCACAATTCATGACCTTGACTGTGTTCAGATACAGCCATTCTTAGCGAGCTTTGAATGTATGCTTCAGTTCACTATTGTGTTTCAGGATGACACCCCTCCTCATCATCAGCCTTTTTGCAGATGCTTGACAACTATGTGCCACATATGTTTCATTTTGCAGTGTCCCAAATTCACAACATCATGCCTACCAGCCTAGTTCCTGTTAATGAACAGAAAACCTAAAGGTGCAAACTGGCACCAGCAAGGTAAATATGGGGATGGTGGGCCTGAGGTGGAGTGAGGTGTTGCTTGTGCAGCACATGTATCTTTATTAATACTGTCTGTAGGTTTCAGCCTTGTTCTGGGTACACCATTACACATTGCAATGCATGCCTTTGGGAGACTTTTGATGTTATAGATATGCTACCTGTAGAAAGTCCTGGATGATGTTTCCTGGGAACAACTCTTCCATCTGATTACCGTAACCCATAGGGCCACACTTATGCAGACTCCATGCAATTGTCGACATAGGTATTGCACAGGCAGTACTTGCTAGACATTCCTGCAAGTCCCTCAGTGTTGCAGCATGTTTCTATGCAGCCTCCATGACCAGTTTGCTACATGTGTCATCATCTGTCTTGGATGGCCATCTGTTTATTTTCTACATTAATGTTGTCCCATACTTCATCGTCACATACATGACTGTCTGCACTGTTTGCCATGGTATATGCAATGGTGAGCTAAGGCTACATCTCCCACTCCTGAGTGCTATCTTTTGGATATGGGATCCATTCCAATGTTTTTAAGATCTGTGCAAGCCACGGCTGTCTCTGTTGCAGGTGAGTGGGCAAATGTCATGGACATAGTTCCTGGACAGCAAACCATTACTTGGTATGACATTGAGGACCTGTACTTGATGGAAGGTGCGTACTCATGAAGAGTGAATGCTGTCAGTACCTCAAAAGCTGCTTCCACAATATGTTATGCACGCATATACTTCCAGTGTTTGCTAAGGTATGTATTCCCCATATTTGTTGTCCTAACATAGGATGCCATATTACACATTCATTGCTCATGTTAGGATCACATTACAGGTTGTAAAAGTTGTGGAATGTGGTATTGTGATATGCTGTTGTGTAGATCTGTAACAGTTACCATTGTAATAGTGGTATATACAGTGTTGTAGCCACTGTATAAGGGTAATGTTTCAGACATGTCCCTACTGTAGGCCATTTGTCCCACCATTATGTTCATCTCTGTCCACACATCTTGTACTAACGGGTTGTTGGTTATACTGCAGGACTCTTACACATCCTTCAGATATGCCACCATGGTGACCACTGTGATGCTGCATTTAACAGCAACAATAAGTGAACATGTACAATATGCATTATGGGTAGGTGTGTTAAATGTGTGCATGGCAAATACCATGGCCATTACATGGCCGGTGTATTGGCAAACCTGATCAAAATAAAACCATACTCACCAGCTACAGGCTACTGCCCCAGAGGTATATCAGAGGGACCTGCATAGTTGTGTGAGAGATGTGATGTCAGTAGCCTCACCTGTGGCACTGGTACATGGTGGGAGCAGGATTTCAGTACAGCGACAGTACAAACCCACAATATTACAGATTATGCACATCTGTTCATTACCTCACTGCAGCAACAGACTATGTTATCTGACATATGCATGAAGATACTTTACAGATGAAGATGGAGAAGCAACAGTGGTGTATCAATGTGCCCTGGGGCCTTACCTGCACACTCCTCATCCATTGTGGGGTAGTACCCAGCTCCACAATGCTCTCAGCAAGTTCTTGGCTTGCCTGGCAGGCGCGTGCCCCAAGGCTGGCAAAGAGCTCCTGAGCATGTGTCAGTGGGGGCTGGATGGCATGACTCCCACCTGTGGCTAGTTGGTCCCTCCTAACTGCAGCAGCACGCTGACAGGCATGGCAGATTAAGTCAGTGCACCAATGTCGCACCTGCTCATAACTGCGGTTATGCAGGCCGACATCGTTTACACTGTGGATGAGCTCATTCCACAGGGAAGTCCTCTCCTGCAGATCATGGGCT